>NC_058419.1:63107505-63214557 GCF_002201575.2 Neomonachus schauinslandi
CTAAAAATCTCCTGCCCAGGAAAGAAAATCTTCATCAAAATGAAAAGGGAAACTATTTAAGCAAGAAAATATTTACAAATCATATATACAATTGTGTTAATATCCAAAATATATAAAGAACTTGTACAACTCCACAGTAAAAAAAAAAAAAAATCTGATTTAAAAATAAGCTGATGATCTGAAAAGAAATTTTTACATGCAAGACATACAGATGGCCTAGAGCATATGAAAATATGCTGAACACACTAATCATCAGGGTAATACAAAGCAAAACCACAATAGATATCACCTCATACCCGTTAGAATGGGTATTATCAAAAAAAAAAAAAAGCAATGACAAGTGTTGGTGAGAATGTGGAGCAAAGGGACCTTTGTGCACTGTTTCTCCTTCTGCATATTTATCCAGAGAAAGTAACACTAACTCAAAAAGGTATATGTATCCCCATGTTTATTGCAAAATTATTTACAATAGGCTATATATGGAAACAACCTAAGTATCAATGGATGAATGAAATATATATTTTATATATTTATTATTTGTGTACAATTGTATTTATATTTTACTTATAATTATATATTACAAAGATACAATAGGAAAATGGTAAAAGCTTAGGTTCTGCTTAGACCTTTTATGAGTATATGTTCTGTCTTGGATATGTGAGTGGCTTTGAAAGTTCCTTAGTATACACAAGAATTTCTGAATGCCCTAATTAAAAAAAAAAAAATCCCTTTCTCTCTCTTCACTTTTCTCCAAGGTCATAAGAAGTCTATTGTATATCTTAACTGTAATATTTTGCTCCAGTGTATGAGAATTTTTTGTATCACCTTACAATCCTTTTGAACAATACCTGTCATGTTTCCACCCTGAATTGTTTCTGTGTTAGGAAAAACAGAAGCAAGCACCTAGACTCAGTTCTTCAGGTTTCATCCAGACAGGTTAGAACAGACAAACACAAAAATATTTGAATAAAATCTGCTCCGCTTCTCCAGAACCAAAGACTAAGTTCCAGTACAAGGAATGTGGGCTTTATCAAAATTGTCACCAATCTTGGGAGGAAATACTGGAAGTGTAAGTAAAAGTACCACAAAATTGTCCTACCATTTTATTTGCTTTTTATTGATTCAGAGTTTGCTTTGTTGCTGTACCTCTTTGAATATTTTTCATATTTCAAAAAAATTCATTATTACTGTTTCTGGGTGGGTTTTTTTTATGTTTCTGAGAAGAAATGAGACATCATAGCTACTTATTTCATCACTTTGCTTTTCATTCTTTTTCTTTTTTGGTAAATTTTATTTTAGTAGACTTTTAAACTTTTTAAAAAGTTACAAATAGGGGCACCTGGGTAGCTCAGTTTGTTAAGCGTCTGCCTTCAGCTCAGGTTATTATACCAGGGTCCTGGGATCGAGTCCCACATCGGGCTTGCATCCGGCTCGCATCGGGCTCCCAGCTCATCGGGGAACCTGCTTCTCCCTCTCCCTCTGCCTTCTGCTCCCCCTGCTTGTGTGCTCTCTCTCTGTCAAATAAATAAATAGAATCTTTTTTAAAAGTTACAAATATATCATAAGGAACTACCATACACCACTTATCCAAATTCACCAGTTTTTACATCGTGCCCCATTTGCTTTATTATCCTCTCTCATATGGGTATGGGTTTTACTTACTTTATCATATTAAATAATACATGTGTATGTGAGTAAAACCAATACCCATTTTGGGGGGGATGCATCATTTCAGAGTAAGTTCAGATACTATGTCATTTATTCATTGATTTTAAATCACAAATTTATTATGTGTACAATTGTATATATATATTACTCTAAATTGCCTAATACATTATTTGAAACATGTACATTTGTTTGTATTAAAGCTGTAAGCAATCTAACATATTTTATCACCTGTTGCTGTATTTGTAAACAAAAACAACATTGTTTGAAAAAGTAATTATAATAAAGAATAGGCTATGAATGTGACACTTAAAAATTTAATAAATTTAAAATAAACTATTGTTTTCATGCATTACAATTGAAAAATTAAATATATGTTTCCATTACTTCACACACCCACACAACTAGCAACAGGCTGAGTGGTTATTAACAACTCTCCAACTACATATAACTTTCAAGATTGTTACCCTATGACATTTGAAAAGTCTACACATAGAAAATATTTTTCATGCTATCAGGTTAAAGAATGTACACTATCATCGTCATTTATTACAATTTCAGAATAATTTATTCTTGGTTTGATTGGTGACAGGGATGGAGGTTAGGTATTTGGATTGTAATGTCAATATTGGCTGAACAAAATTGCCTGTTGGGCCTCAGCATTTGCTGTTGAAACAGTGGCTTACTTTGAGGGTTTGGGCCTTCAGATTGTAAACCAAGGAAAAGACTTAGACCAATAGTAATTAGACTAACAGGACAGAATGACATGCAGCTGCAATCTGGCCTCCAGTCCTTATGGTATGGGGAAAAAATAGAAAATTTTACTCATAGTAGAACATCTTTCAAAATTAAATTCAATTAGTATTCCAAATCCTTTTTTGTCATTTCAACAGTCTTCACAGCATCTTCACTTCAAAGTCACCCAAGAGAGTTGGGATCAACTTCTTCCAAACTTTTATTAATATTGATATTTGGACCTCTTCCCATGAATCATGAATGCTCTTAATGGCATCTAGAATTATGAATCATTTTTAAGAAGTTGTTCCATTTACTTTGCCAAGATCCATCAGAGAATCACTATCTGTGAGAGATATGGCTTTATGAAATATATTTCTTAAATATTATAACTTGAAAGTCAAAATTGTTCTTTGATCCATGGACTGCAGAATGGATGTTCTGTTAGCAGGCATGAAATCATTAACCTCATTGTACATCTCCATCAGAGCTCTTAGATTAGCAGGTGCATTGTCAATAAGCAACAATATTCTGAAAATGAGAAGTAGGTTTTAATAGTGGGCTTAAAATGTTGAGTAAACCATGCTGTAAACAGATGTGCTGTCATCTATGCTTTGTTGCTCCATTTATAAAGAACGGGTAGAATAGATTTAGTATAATTCTTAAAAGCCCTGGAAATTTTAGTAAATGCGCATTGGCTTCAACTCAAAAGCATCAGCTACATTAGCTCCTAACATGAGTCAGTATGTTCTTTGAAGCTTTGAAGCCAGTCACAGAATTTTCTCTCTACTATTAAAGCCCTAGATGGCATTTTCTTCCATATAAGGCTTTTTTTGTCTACATTGAGAACCTGGTTTTTGTTTTTGTAACCAACTTCATTACTTATTTTAGCTAGATCTTCTGGATAACTTGAAGCAGCTTCTGCATCAGCACTTGCTGCTTCACCTTATACTTTTTTTTTTTTTAAAGATTTTATTTATTTGACAGAGAGAAAGACAGCCAGAGAGGGAACACAAGCAGGGGGAGTGGGAGAGGGAGAAGCAGGCTTCCCGCGGAGCAGGGAGCCCGATGCGGGGCTTGATCCCAGGACCCCGGGACCATGACCTGAGCCGAAGGCAGACGCTTAACGACTGAGCCACCCAGGCGCCCCTCACCTTATACTTTCATGTTATGGAGACAGCTTCTTCACTTAAACCTCATGAACCACCACCTGCTAGATTCTAACATTTCTTCTGCAGTTTCCTCACTTCTCTCAGACTTTATAATTTGAAGAGAGTTAGGGACTATTTCTAGATTAGCCTTTGCTTTAGTGAAATGTTGTGGCTGGTTTGATCTTCTATCCACACCAATAAAACTCTCCATATCAGTACTAAGGCTATTTACTTCCTTTTTTAAAAAAAAGATTTTATTTATTTATTTGACAGAGAGAGACACAGCGAGAAAGGGAACACAAGCCGGGGGAGTGGGAGAGGGAGAAGCAGGCTTCCCATGGAGCAGGGAGCCTGTTGCGGGACTTGATCCCAGGACCCTGGGATCATGACCTGAGCCAAAGGCAGATATTTAATGACTCAGCCACCCAGGCAACTGGCTGTTTACTTTCTTATAATGCAGTGTTCACTGGAGTAACACAATTTCCTTCAGGAAACTTCTTTGCATTCACAACTTGGTTAAATGGCACAAGAAATCTAGTTTTCAGTCTGTCTTATCTTTTGACATGCCTTCTTAACTAAGCTTAATTATTTCTAGTTTTTTTTTTTTTATTGAAGTATGGTTAACACATAATGTTACATAGTCTTTAGTGTACAACATAGTGATTTGGCAATTCTATACGCTATGCTATGCTCACCAAAGTGTAGCTGCCATCTGTCACTCTTATAATACTACTGACTATATTCCCTAGGCTGAAGCTTTCATTTCCCTGATTTATTCATTCCATAACTGGAAGCCTGTACCTCCCACTCCCTTTCACCTATTTTTCCCATCCCTCTCTCCTTTCTGGCAACCCCCAAATAGGCCTCTGTAATTATGGGTATGCTTATGCTTTTATCTTTTTACTTTGGTTGTTCATTTATTTTGTTTTTTAGATTCCACATATAAATGAAATCATATGGTATCTATCTTCCTCTGTATGACCTATTTCACTTAGCACAATACTCTCTACATCCATCCATGTTGTCACAAATGACAAGATCTCATTCCTTTACATGGCTGAGAAATAGCCCATTATACATATGTGTGTATACATATGCACATACATATACACAAACCACATCTTCTTTATCCATTAATCTATTCATGGGCACATGGATTGCTTCCATATCCTGATTATAGTAAATAATGCTGAAATAAACATAGGGGTGCATATATCTTTTCAAATTAGTGTTTTACTTTTCTTTGAATAAATACCCAGTAGTAGGACTACTGGATCATATGGTAGTTCTATTTTTAATTTTTGAAGACCTCCACACTCTTTTCCACAGTGGCTACACCAATTTATATTCCCACTATAAGTGCAAGAGTTCCTTTTTCTCCACATCCTTACCAGCCCTTGTTATATCTTGTCTTTTTGATACTAACCATTTTGATAGGTGTAAGGGGACATCTCATTGTGATTTTGATTTGCATTTTGCTGATGATTAGTGATGTTGAGCATCTTTTTATATGTCTGTTATTCATCTGTACATCTTCTTTGGAAACATGTCTATTCAGATCCTCTGCCCACTTTTTAAACAGATTATTTTTTAATGTTATTATATAAGTTATTTATAAATTTTGGATATTAACCTCTTATTGGATATATCATCTGCAAATATCTTCTCCCATTCACTTGGTTGACTGTTTTGTTGACATCGTTTCCTTTTCTGCACAAAAGGTTTTTATTTTGGTGTAGTCTCAATAGTTTATTTTTGCTTTTGTTTCCCTTGCCTGAAGAGACATATCAAGGAAAATGCTGTTGAGCCCAATGTTAAAGATGCTGCTGCTTATGCTTTCTGTTAGGAGTTTTATGGCTTTCGGGCACCTGGGTGGCTCAGATGGTTGGGCGTCTGCCTTCGGCTCTGGTAGTGATCCCAGCATCCTGGGATCGAGTCCAGCGTCAGGCTCCCTGCTCCTTGGGAGACTGCTTCTCCCTCTGCCTCTCTCTCTCTCTCTCTGTCTCTCATGAATAGATAAGAAAATCCTAAAAAAAAAAAAAGGAGTTTTATGGTTTCAGGTCTCCCATTTAGGTCTTTAATCTATTTTGAGTTTATTTTTGTGTATATGTGAGAAACTTACCCAGTTTCATTCTTATTCATATAGCCCTCCAGGTTTCCCAGCACCATTTGTTAAAGATACTGTCTTTTCCCCACTGTATATTCTTGCCTCCTTTCTCATAGATTAATTGACCATATGAGCATGGATTTAGTTCTGGGCTCTCTTTTGTGTCCCACTGATCTGTCTATTTTTGTGCCAATACCATACTGTTTTATTATTATAACTTTGTAGCATATCTTGAAATCTGGGATTGTGATATGTCCAACTCTTTTCTTCTTTCTCAAGGTTGTTTTGGCTATTGAGGGTCTTTTGTCATTCCATACCAATTTTAAGAGTATTTTTTTTAGTTCTGTGAAAAATGCTGCTGGTATCTTGATAGGCATTTCACTGCATCTGTAGACTGTGTTAGGTAAGATGGATATTTTAACAATATTAATTCTTCCAATTCATGAACATGGAGTATCTTTCCATTTATTTGTGTCACCTTCAATATCTTTCGTTAGTGTTTTATAGTTTGCAGAGTACAGGTCTTTATCTCTTTGATTAAGTTTATTTCTAGGCATTTTCTTCTTTTTGGTGAATTGTAAATGGAATTTGTTTTCTTAATTTCTCTTTCTGCCATTTCATTACTAATGTATATAAATGCAACATATTTATTTATATTAGTTTTATATCCTCCAAATTTACTAAATTCCCTTATTATTTGTAATAAATTTTGGTGAGTCTTTAGGATTTTCTTTGTATAGTATTATGTGATCTGCAAATAGTGACAATTTTACTTCCTCATTACCAATTTGTGTGCCTTATTTATTTTTTTTGTCTGATTGCTGTGGCTAATACTTCAAATGCTATGTTGAAGAAAAGTAGTGAAAGCAAATATGTCTTGTTCCTGACTTTAGAAGCAAAGGTCTTATTTTTTCACCGTTGAATATGATGCAAGTTGTGAGATTTTCATAAATGGGTTTTATTATGTTGAAGTATATTAGCTGTAAACCCACTTTGTTGAGAGTTTTTCAATGAACAGCTGTTAGAATTTTTTCAAATAGTATTTGTGCATTTATTGCACAATCATGTGGGTTTTATTATTCATTTTGTTAATGTGGTGTATCATATTGATTGATTTGCAAATATTGAACCACCCTTGCATCCTCAGAATAAATTCTACTTGTATATTTTTCAATGATGTTTGCCAATATTTTGTTGAAGATTTTATATCTATGTTCATCAGAGATATTGCTCTGTTCTTTTTTTTTTCCCCCCCTTTGGTGTTTTTCTGTGGCTTCTGTATGAAGATAATGCTGACCTCATAGAATGTACTTAAAAGCTCTTCTTTCTGTTTTCTTATTTGAAATAGTGGGAGAAAAACAGGTATTAACTCTTCTTTAAATGTATGATAGAATCCACTTGTGAATCCATATGGTCCTGGACTTGGTTTATTGGGAGTTTTGATTACCAATTCCTTTTTTTAATATAAGTAATTGGACTCAAGATTTTCTATTTCTTCCTGACTCACTTTTGGAAGATTGTATAATTTTAGGAATCATCCATTTTTTCTAGGTTATCGAGCTTATTGGCGTATAATTTTTGTAGTAGTCCCTTATAATCTTTTGTATAACTGTGGTAACAATTTTTACTTCTGTTTCATTTGTGATTTTATTTATTTGGTTCTTTTTGTTTTTTGTTTTTTTGATGAATCTGCCTAAGGTTTATTTATTTATTTTTTCATCTTTCTGAAGAACTGGCTTTGGTTTTATTTTTTTATTTTTTATTCTCAATGACATTTATTTCTGTTCTGGTCTTTATTATTCCCTTCCTTTTATTCACTTTAAGCTTTGTTTGTTATTCTTTTTCTGTTTCCTTTAGTTTAAAGTCAGATTGTTTATTGAGATTTTTCTTGCTTCTTGATGTAGGCTTGTATCACTATAAACTTCCTTCTTAGAACTACTTGCCAAAGAATTTGGACCATTATGTTTTCATTTTCATTTGTCTTCATGTATTTTATGGTTTCTTCATTGATTTTTTCATTCATACATTAGTTGTTTAGTATCCATGCTTGTGTTTTTTTTTCCAGTGTTTTTTATTGTGTTTGATTTCTAGATTATGCATCTAGGAAAAGATGCATAATATGATATAAATCTACTTAAATTTACTGAGACTTGTTTATTTGTTTAACATGTGATCCATCTTGGAGAATGTTCCATATCCACGTAAAAAGAATGAGCATTCTGTAGTTTTAGGGTGAAATGTCCTGTATATATCTATCAGGTTTATCCATTTCACCATGTCATTCAAAGTCACTGTTTTGTTGTTGTTGTTGTTGTTCATTTTCTGCCTGGATCATCTATTCATTGATGTAACTGAGGTAGTAACCATCCTGTTATTATTGTATGACTGGTATTTTCTCCCCTTATGTCTGTTAATATTTGCTTTTTGTATTTAGGTGCTCCTACACTGGGTACATAGATTGTTACAATTATTATATCCTTTGGTTGGATTGATCCTTTCATCATTATATAAAAGTTCTTTGTTTTTTGTTACAGTCTTTGTTTTAAAGTCTGTTTGGTCTTATATAAGTATATCTACCCTCAATTTTTTTTTTACTTTCATTTCTATGGAATATTTTTTTTTTTCTTTTTAAATCCCTTTACTTTCAGTCTGTATTTGTTTTTAGGTCTGAAGTGAGTCTCTTCTAGGCAGCATATAGATGGGTCTTTTTAAAAATGTATTCAGTCACCTCATATATATATATATATTTTTTTTTTTTTTTGGTAGGTATGTAGTCATTGACATATCATTCTTTGTTTTCTGGTTGTTTTGTAATTCTTCTCTGTTCCTTTCTTCTCTTCCATTTTTTTTCTTTTTGATCAATTTCTTCCTTTAGGGGCGCTTGGGTGGCTCAGTCGTTAAGCGTCTGCCTTCGGCTCAGGTCATGATCCCAGGGTCCTGGGATCGAGCCCCACATCGGGCTCCCTGCTCTGCGGGAAGCCTGCTTCTCCCTCTCCCACTCCCCCTGCTTGTGTTCCCTCTCTCACTGTCTCTCTCTCTGTCAAATAAATAAAATCTTTAAAAAAAAAAAAAATTCTTCCTTTAATGTTATGTTTACCTTTCTTTCTCTTCATTTTTGTGTATCTATTAGAAGTTTTTGTTTTTGGTTACCATAGGTTCATATATATCATCCTAATTATATAGCTCCTTATGTTAAGCTGATGGTCACTTAAGTTTGAACACTTTCCAAGAGAACTTCATTTTCACTCTCCCCTCCACATTTTATGAACATGTTGTCATATTTAACATTTTCTTTTAAATTTGTGAGTCTCCTTAACTAATGTTCAGATGTAATTTTTTTACTACTTTTGTATTTTAACCTTCACACTAGATGTATAATTGATTTCTATACTAATTTTACTGTATGTTTGATTATACTCATAATTTTTTTCCTTTTATAATTTTCCTTTGATGATTTTTACCTCTAATTATGGCCCTTTGTTTTCCACTTTAACAAGTATCTTAACATTTCTTGTAAGTCCATTTCAGTGGTGATGAACTTTAACTTTTGTTTGTGTGAGAAACTCTTTATCTGTTGTCTTTCAATGCTGAGTGATAACTTTGCTGGATAGAGTATTCTTGATAATAAGTTTTTTTTTTTTCATCACTTTTAATATATCATGTCATCCCTTTCTGGCTGGTAAGGTTTCTGCTGAAAAATCAATTAATAACCATGTGGGGTTTTCCATGTAGATTTGCCTCCCTCTTGCTGCTTTTAGAATTTTCTCTTTATCTTTAATATTTGATGGTTTAATTATTATGTGTCATGGTGTGTACCTCCTTGGGTTCATGTTTTTTGGAAATTTCTGTGCTTCCCAATTCCTGGTGTCTATTTTCTTCTCTGTGTTTGGGAATTTTTTAGCTATTATGTCTACAGATAAGTTTTTTGTTTGTTTATTTATTTGTTTGATTTGTTTTGTTTTGTTTGCTTTTTCCTCCTTCTTTCCACTTTCTGGGACTCCTATAATACAAAAGTTTGTTCACTTGATGTTGTTCAAGAGATCCCTTAACCTATACTATTATTATTATTGTTGTTACTGTTATTGTTATTTTCTGTTCAACTTGAGGGCTTTCCGTTATTCTGTCTCCCATATCATTGGTCTGTTCTTTTGTATTCTCTAATCTACTGTTGATTTCCTCTGGTGTATTTTTCATTTTAATTACTGTATTCTTCCATTCTGATTTTTTAAAATAAATTTTCTATTCAAGTTCTCTTTCTAGTCCAATGAGTTTATTCTTTCTCTTTCTAATCCAATGAGCATCTTTATAACAATAACCTTGAACTCTTGATAAGGTAAATTGGTTATCTCTGTTTCATTTATTTTTCTTCTGAGGTTTTGTCTTGTCTTTTCACTTGGAGCATATTCCTCTGTCTCATCATTTTCCTTTACTTTCTGTGTTTTTTTCTATAAATTAAGATGAACAGCTGCTTCTTCTAAACTTGGAGTAATTTTTTTTAATGTCATTCCCCTGGGTTGACTATGTGTGCCTGGTAAAGTTGGCTGGGTGGCTGGAGCTGTGGTTGTGTGGGCTTGGGGTCCAAGTGCACTTTGTGTTGAGGCTGCCTTGGGTGATGGCTGGAGCTGAAATGGGAACAGGCTGGGGCAGTGTGGGACTCTGCAGAGAGGGTTCCCTGGCAGGAAAACTTAAGCTGAAATGGGTGCATATCAGGGCAGTCTAATGGCTCTCCATGAAGAAGAATCATGGTGGGATAACTGAAGCAGAAGTGGGAATGGGCTGAGGTGGTACTGGGGCTCCCTGTACAGAAGGCACTTTAGCAGGATAGCTGAAGCTGAAGTTGGTGCAAGTCAGGATGTCCTGAGATGGTCTGTGCAATGGACACCCTGGCAAGATATTTGGGATTGAGGTAGGTTTCTTAGGGCACTCCGTGCAGGGTGTGTCCTGGAGAGTTCCAGAACCAAAGTGGGACATACTTGGAGTGTTTTGGGGTGCTTTTCATCTGTGTCAGCTTAGCAAGATGACTCTAGTTGTAGTGAGCATTGACCAGGCATGCCCCAGTGTTCACTGCAGTGGGGTCACTTTGATCATCTAGGGCACCTGGACCTCTGGACTTGACTCCCATCTAAGTTATTCTATATTCTAGTTTTTCTTTTAAGCTACAGCTTTTTATCCTGTGCCAAAGGGCATCGGAGCTAGTGTGAGCTAAGGGTCAAGGGTTCACTCAACTGGCTATGGTATCCAGACCCTGCTCCAGTCTGCTCTATCGAGATGAAGGGAGAATATAAACCATGGTGCTTATCAGCCCTTCCAATACAAAGAGAGTTCCAGCAGCTCTCCCATCATTTGTTAGGGTAGTAAGGCTAGGTCATTTATATTCTAGTTGCTCTTTGAAAATACAGCTTGTGTGTGTGTGTGTGTGTTTGTGTGTGTGTGTGCGCCCCAGGGTAGATGAATATGGTCTTGGAACCTCAGTACTATCCTTCCCCACTGTAGTTCACAACTTCCTGGGTAGGTGCTTCCTTGGTTACCATTGTCTCCATCTCACTTGCTGTTATCTATGTGGTCTATCTTTTGCTGTGTGGAAGCTGTTCAGTTAACTCTAAGTTTTTCTTCAGGAGGAATTGCTCTATAAATTGGTGTAGATTAAGTATGTCTGTGGAGAAGGTGAGTTTAAGGTCTTTCTACATCATCATCTTGGAGCCTTATTTAATCATTTATTGCTTTTGATTTAAAGTGAGAGATGTGTGATTCTTCCTTTCACTTGAAAACTTACAAACCACTATAGGGTTATTAATTTGCTTAATTTCAATATTGCTGTGTCTCAGAGAATAGGGAGGCCCAAGGAGTGGGAGAGAGATGGGGGAAGAGCTGGTCAGTGGAACAGTCAAGACACACACAACATTTATCAATTAAATTTTATACCTTCTAGGCTCACAGTTCATGGTGTCCCAAATAATTATAATAATATCAAAGATCACTGATCACAGATTAACATAACAAACATAGTATTAATGAAAAGGTTTGAAATATTACAAGAATCAGGAAATTGTGATATAGAGATCTGAAGTGATCAAATGTTGGAAAATGACACTGATAGACTTGCTCAACAAAATCTTTTCACAAAAGTTCCATTTGTAAAAAATGCAACACCTGCAAAGGGCAATAAAGCAAAGAGCAACAAGTCAAGTTATGCCTGTATAGTACTTTTAGGAAAAAAAAAATTTCAATTCTCATTTTTCCCCCTTGAACTGAAAGAAGCAAAGTGGAACTTAGTTACAATGCTCCAAGTTGTCTGTGGGCCACCCAAGATACAGGCTTCTTGTCTCTTCTGATTTTGAGCTCAGACAAGGAAAAGCAGAATACTTTGTATCAGTCTGGCAAAAGTTGCAGAAAGTAGTGGAGAATGTTTCAACACATGAAAGTTTCAAGGAAACTGTAGATGTATGGGTGTTTGGGGAAAGGGATGGGCTGGTAATAAAATAAAACATCTATAGTCATGAGGAGATTCTAGGGTGAGTCTCTTTAGGAAATTAAAACATTTAGCAACAGAAGTATATATGGGGGAATCAAAGAAAAGCACACATAAGCCCAAGCAGGATGTATCCCCAGAAAAGAACCAATATCTTAAGCCTTAGCCCTGAGCTGATATAAAAACTCAGAACATGCCCTGTTAATTACTGAAGATCTGCACCACCAAGCTGCAGAGATTGGGTAAGCTGGCCATTTTTTTAATGAATTGTTGAATACTACATCAAAAACTAATGATGTACTATATGTTGGTTAAGTAAACATAATGTAAAAAAAAAAAGCTGGCCTAATTTTCAATTATTTGAAGAAAAGTCATTTGAAACTATTGAGTCTGAGAAACACAAAGAAACAAGAACTATAAAGTAAAAAGAGCAAAAGCATTTACGAGACTCTGTTACATGAACCAATATATGCATTATTGAAATCCTAAAACAAAAAGTGGCTGAAAATTTATTTGATAAAATAAAAAGGTTTCTACTGAAAATTTCACTAATAATCTTACTGAGGATCCATTGTATGTGACAAATCACTTCTGTATCTCTTCCAAGATTTTCTCACTGTCCGACTTTTGAGAATTTGATGATAATGTATTTTCAGTGTGAGTCTCTTTAGATTTATTCTACTTGTTGTTTGTGCTTCTTGTATTTGTATAGCCATACTTTCCTCAAATTTGGGGAGCTAGGGGCTATTATTTTATCAAATCTGGTCTATTATTTTATCACCCAAATACCCCATCCCCCCACCCACCTCCCCTCCAGCAATCCTTAGTTTGTTTCTTATAGTTAAGTCTCTCACTGTTTGTCTCCCTGTCTATTTTCTTCCCATTCAGTTTTCCCTCCCTTCCCCTCTGATCTTCAGTGCTATTTCTTATATTCCATATAGGAGTGAAACCATATAATAATTGTCTTTTTCTGATCAGCTTTTTATGCTCAGAATAATACCCTCCAGTTCCACCCACGTTGACGTAAATGGCAAGTATTCATCCTTTTTAGATGGATGAGTAATATCCCATTGTATGTATATACCACATATTCCTTATCCATTCATCTGTCGATGGATATCTGGGTTTCCTCTACAGTTCGGCTACTGTGGACATTGCTGCTATAAATATTGAGGTACATGTGCCCCTTCGGATCACTACCTTTGTATATTTGTGGTTAATACCTAGTGTGCAATTGTTGGGTCGTAAGGTAGCTCTATTTTTAACTTCTTGAGGAACCTCCATACTATTTTCCAGAGTAGCTGTATAAGCTCCCATTCCCACCAACAGTATAAGAGGGTTCCCCTTTCTCCACATTCTTGCCAATATTTGTTGTTTCCAACATTGTTAATTTTAGCCATTCTGACTGGTGTGAGGTGGTATCTCATTGTGGTTTTGATTTGCATTTCCTTGAAGCCAAGTGATGTTGAGCATTTTTTTCATGTGTCTGTAGGCCATTTGTATGTCTTCTTTGGAGAAATGTCTGTTCATGTCTTCTGCGCATTTCTTGACTGGATTTTTTTTTATTTTTTGGGTGTTGAGTTTCATAAGTTCTTTATCTATAAGTCACTTGTGAATATCTTCTCCCATTCCGTAGGTTGCCTTTTAGTTTTGTTTACTGTTTCCTTTGCTGTGGAAAAGCTTTTTATCCTGATGAAGTCCCAGTAGTTAATTTTTGCTTTGTTTCCCTTGCCTTTGGAGACATGTCTAGCAAGAAGTTTTGTGGCCAAAATCAAAGAGATTGTTGCCTGTGTTCTTTTCTAGGATGTTGATGGATTCCTTTCTCACATTTAGGTGTTTCCTCCATTTTGAGTATATTTTGTGTATGGTGTAAGAAAATAGTCCAGTTTCATTCTTCTACATGTGGCTGTCCAATTTACCTAGCATCATTTGTTGAAGAGACTGTTTTTTTTTGTTGTTGTTGTTTTTTCCATTGAATATTCTTTCAGGCTTTGTTGAAGATTAGTTGACCATAAAGGCGAAGGTCCATTTCTGGGTTCTCTATTCTGTTCCATTAGTCTATGTGTCTGTTTTTGGGCTAGTACCATACTGTCTTGATGATTATAGCTTTGAAATATAGCTTGAAGTCTGGAATTGTGATGTCTCCAGCTTTGGTTTCCTTTTTCAACATCTCTCTGGATATTTGAGGTCTTTTCTGGTTCCATTTAAATTTTATTATTATTTATTCCAACACTGAAATATGTTGATAGTAATTTGATAGGGATTACATTGAATGTGTAGATTGCTCTGGGTAGCACTGACATTTTAACAATATTTGTTCTTCTAATCCATTAGCATGGAATGTTTTTCCATTTCTTTGGGTCTTCCTCAATTTCTTTCATAAGTGTTCTGTAGTTTTTAGAGTACATATCCTTTACTTCTTTGATGAGGTTTATTCCTAGATCCAATAACCAACAAGGAAATTAAAGCAGTAATCAAAAATCTCCAAACAAACAAGAGTCCAGGGCTACATAGCTTCCGAGGGGAATTCTGCCAAACATTTAAGGAACTAATACCTATTCTTCTAAAGCTGGTTCAAAAAACAGAAATGGAAGGAAAACTTCTAAACTCGTTTTATGAGGCCAGTGTTACCTTGATCCCAAACCATATAAAGACCTCATCAAAAAGGAGAATTACAGATCAATATCTCTGATGAACATGGAGGCAAAAATACCAAGATACTAACCAATAGTATCCAACAGTACATTAAAAGGATTATTCACCACAACCAGGTGGGATTTATTCCTGGGTTGCAAGGGTGGTTCAACCATCGCAAATCAATCAACGTGATAGAGCACATTAACAAAAGAAGAGACAAGAACTGTATGATCCTCTCACTTTATTCATAAAAAACATTTGACAAAATATAACATCCTTTCTTGTTTAAACTCTTAGTAGTAAAGGGATAGAGGGAACATACCTCAGTATCACAAAATCCATATACAAAAAGCCCACAGTGACTATCATTCTCAATGGGGAAAATCCCCTAAGGTCAGGAAGATGACAGGGATTTCCACTCTCACCACTGTTGTTCAACATAGTACTAGAAGTCTTAGTCTCAGAAATCAGACAATAAAAAGAAAAAAAAAACATTCAAATTGGCAGAGAAGAAGTCAAACTCACTCTTCGCAGATGACATGATACTTTATGTGGAAAATGCAAAAGACTCCACTCCAAAATTGCTAGAACTTATGCAGGAATTCAGCAATGTGGCAGGATATAAAATCAATGCACAGAAGTCAGTTGCATTTCTATACACTAACAATGAGACAGAAGAAAGAAAAATTAAGGAATCAATCCCATTTACAATTGCACCAAAAACCAAAATAGACTTTAATTTTTTTTCTTTTTTTTTTTAATTCTTATGTTAATCCCCATACATTACATCATTAGTTTTAGATGAAGTGTTCCATGATTCATTGTTTGTGCATAACACCCAGTGCTCCATGCAGAATGTGCCCTCCTCAATACCCACCACCAGGCTAACCCATCCTCCCACCCCCCTCCCCTCTAGAACCCTGTTTGTTTTTCAGAGTCCATCGTCTCTCATGGTTCGTCTACCCCTCCGATTTCCCCCGCTTCATTCTTCCCCTCCCGCTACCTTCTTCTTCTTCTTTTTTTTTTTCTTAACATATATTGCATTACTTGTTTCAGAGGTACAAAATAGACTTTAATTTAAAAATATCTTTAAATATGGGGCGCCTGGGTGGCTCAGTTGTTAAGCGTCTGCTTTCAGCTCAGGTCATGATCCCAGGGTCCTGGGATCGAGCCCCGCATCAGGCTCCCTGCTCTGCAGGAAACCTGCTTCTCCCTCTTCTACTCCCCCTGCTTGTGTTCCCTCTCTCACTGTGTCTCTCTCTGTCAAATAAATAAATAAAATATTAAAAAAAAATCTTTAAATAAGACAATGAAGAAATAGAAAAGGTCAATTCTAGAAGATATAACAATTATAAATATATATGCATCAAACTTTAGAGCTCTAATATATATAAAGCAAATATTGACAAAATTAAAGGGAGAAATAGTTTTTATAAAAATAGTTGAAGACTTTAATATGTCACTTTTAACAATGGATAAAATAAACAGAAAATCAATAAGGGGAGAAAGTAGCTGAAAAGTACTAAAGGAACCTAATAGATATATGCAAAATAACCCACATAACAAAAACAAAATACTCATTATTTTCTCATGGGCATGGAATAATTTTTCAGGATAGAACACATGTTAGGCAAGAACAAAAGTCTAAATAAATTTTGAAACATTGAAATCACATGATACATTTTTTCTTATGAGAATGGAATGAAACTAGATATCAATAGCAAAAATAAGCTGAAAATACACAAATATGTGGCAACCAAATCACTCACTCTTAAACAATCAGTGGGTCAAATGTAAAATAAGAAGGGAAATTAGAAAATAATTTGGGACAAACAAAAATAAAAACAATATACCAAAAGTAATGGGATGCAATGAAAATAGTATTAAAAGGGAAAATTTTTGCAATTAATGCTTATTTAAAAAAATGGCCTCAAAACAGTAGGTGAAATGTAAAACTTAAGGAACTAGATAAACAATGAATTAAATACAAAACTAAGGCGATAATAAAGATTAGATTAGACATGAAATACAAAATAGAAAAATTAGAGAAAACCCTTGAAACTAAGATTCAGTTTTTCAAAAAATGCAACAAAATTGACCAACTTCAGCAAGACTAAAAAAAAAATTTAAATAACTAAAATCAAAAATGAAAGAGAAGACATTGTAACTGATAAAACAGAAAGATTATAAATATATAGTATGAACATTTCTATGCCAATAAATTATATAATCTGGATAAAAGGAACAAATTCTTAAAAACACACAAGTATCAAGAATGAAATCATTGAAAAATTGAAAGCCTGAAAGATTTATAACTACAAAAGATATTAAATCAGTAATCAAAAACTTTTCAACAGAGGAAATATCAGAAGTAATTGATACACTTATGAATTTTACCAAATAATTTTTTTAAAAAGGTAAAACTAATCCTTCTCAAACTGTCCAAAAATTGAAGAGGTGGGCACACTTATAACCCTATATCTATGAGGCCAACAATACTTTGATACCAAAGCTAGGCAAAGACACTACATGGAAAGAAGACTATAGATCAATATTACTTATAACTTTGAAGCTAAAATCTTTAACAAAATACTAGCAATACATATTCATCATAATATTAAATATATTATACACCATGACCAACTGGAATTTATTCTTTGAGTGCAATGATGTTTCAACTTAAAAAATCCAATCATGTAATAAATATTAACATAATAAAAGAAAGATCACATGATTATCTTGATAGATACATGAAAAGAATTTGACAAAATTCATTACCTTTTCATGATAAAAGTACTCAATAATTAGAAATTAAAGGAAGCTAGCTCAATAATATAAAGGACATATATGAAAACCCACAGCTAACATCATATTCAATAGTAAAAGACTAAAAATATTACCTTTAAGATCAGGAACAAAACAAGGATTTCATATTTTACCCACTCTATTTGATATAGTATTAGAAGTCCAAGACAGAGAAATTAGGCAAGGGAAAGAAATATGAGGCATCAAAATTGAAAATAAGAAATTAAGTTTTATGTTTACAGATGACATGATTTTACATGTAGAAAAGTATAAAGATTTCTCAAATATATGAAAACTAAAAAATGAATTCAGTGAAGTTGAAGTCAACACACAAAATTTAACTATTTCTATACACTAAAAATAAAACAAGACAAAAAAAGAAAATAAGAAATCAATTACATTGTTAATATCATCAATAAAAAGTAAAATACTTAGGAATAAACTTAACCAAGGAGGTAAAAAAAAAATGTACACTGAAAATTAAAACTATTGGTGAAAGAGGGCGCCTGGGTGGCTCAGTTGGTTGGGCGACTGCCTTCGGCTCAGGTCATGATCCTGGAGTCCCGGGATCGAGTCCCGCATCGGGCTCCCTGCTCGGCGGGGAGTCTGCTTCTCCCTCTGACCCTCCTCCCTCTCATGCTCTCTGTCTCTCATTCTCTCTGTCTCAAATAAATAAATAAAATCTTTAAAAAAAAAAAAACTATTGGTGAAAGAAATTAAGTAAGACAGAAATAAATGGAAAAATATCTCATGTTCATAGACTGGAAAAAAATAATTTTAAGATGTCAAATTATCTAAAGTGGTATACAAATTCAGTGCAATCCCTGCCAAATTTTTAGTTACAACTTTTGCAGAAATACAAATATACATTCTGAAATTCATATGCAATATCATGGCACCACTTTTAGTCAATACAATTATAAAAAAGAGGGTTGCAGGTCTCATACTTGGTGATTATCAAAGTTCTACAATGCTACAAATATCAAAATGGTGTGGTATTGGCCTAAAGATAGACATATAGATAAATGGAATAAAAAATAAATCCTCACACATATAGTCAATAATTTTCTACAAGGGACTCAATTCATGCAATGAAGGAGGACAGTTTTTTTTTTTTTCCAAAGTAAAGTTGGGAAAACCAGATATCCATAAGCAAAAGAGTCAAATTGGACCTTTACTACAAACCATGCACAAAAATTAACTAAAAAGAAAACAAAACTCAAATAAAAATGGATCCAAAACTTAAATGTAATATCTTAAATTATAAAACTCTGAAGAAAATATAAGAAAAAGTCTCATATGGTATTTGACAAGGATTTCTTATATATGACACCAAAACCACAAGTAACAAAAAAAAAAAAAAGATAAATTGGGCTTTATCAGAATTAAACACTTTTGTGCATCAAAGGACACTATCAACAGAATGAAAAGGCTATCTTTGAAATAGAAAAATAAATATTTGCAAATAATACATAAGGGATCAATATCCAGAATATATAAAGAATTTATACAATTCAGATGGGGAGAGAAGATGGTAGGAGGGCCCTAGGCTCATCTGGTCCTACAAATACAACTAGATAATTATCACATCATTCTAAATACCCCAGAAATCAACCTGAAGACTGACAGAACAAATTCCACAACTGAAGGGAAAGAAGAAGCCATGTCAAAGAAGGTAGGCAGTGTGGAGACATAGTTTGGTGGAGAAATGGATCTCAGATGCTATGGTGGGGAGGGACCCATGGTTGCAGAGAAAAAAGAGAGAGAGAGGGGAGAGGGAGAGAGGGAGAGAGAGAGATGGGGGGTCACACAGGGGAACACACAAGGATAACATTTCCTCAGAGCTATTGGCTGGGAAAATGAGAGAGGCTGAATTTCCTGAGTTCTTGCAACCAGCCTGGCTTAAAGACTGGAGTTTTGTTTTTGTTTTTTTAAGATGTTATTTATTTATTTGACAGAGAGAGAGAGACAGCGAGAGAGGGAACACAAGCAGGGGGAGTGGGAAAGGGAGAAGCAGGCTTCCTGCCGAGCAGGGAGCCCGATGCGGGGCTCGATCCCAGGAGCCTGAGATCATGACCTGAGCAGAAGACAGTCGCTTAACTGACTGAGCCACCCAGGTGCCCCAAAGACTGGAGTTTTAACAGTTGATAGGCTTACTTGGATAGAGCCCTGAGGGCACTGCCCTACTCCTAGAGAGAAAGCAGACAAACAACCTGGGAGCAAACTGCTTTGAAACAAGTGATCTGAAAAACTCCTGCAGCCCACAGTGGAGAGATTATTCACTCTTCTTGGAGCACTTCCCTGAGAGGCAGGTTCCAGGGGACTCTTTTATGGGGATAAAGGAGCCAAAGGGTACAATTTCCCCTTCCCTCAGTGTAAACACAGAGCCACCAGTTGAAGGCAGCTCAGCCCCCAAACTGGCTGTCTAACTTGCTTACACCAAGGCCCACCCCACTGAGCTCTGGCCTGAGTGCCCTTCTCAGTCAAGCTTGCTTCAACCCAGCACAGCAGACCCCTCGCCCAGAAGACCAGCACAGGACACTGCCCACACAACATCCATAAAGCCTGGAGTTTTAAAAGTCAGCAGGCTTGGCTGGGGTAGGGCCTGGATGGCACTGCTCTGTACCTGGAGAGAAGACAGGCAAACAAACCATAGGCAGTATGGAAACAACAATCTGAAAAATACCTGGCTGACACGGGAGTGGGGGGAGGGGAAGGGATTATTCACTCTAACCTTCTGAGTGCTTCCCTGGGAAGCAGTGTGACAGAGACCTCTCTCTGGGAACAAAGGATCTGACTGGTGCTATTTCCTTTCCCCTCCCCTGAGCATAAAAACAGAGTCACCAGCTGTAAGCAGCCATAGCTCAGACACTGGCTGCCTAACTTGTTTACACCAAGTCCCACAGCCCTGAGCTCAGGCAGTACTCCCTTCTCAGCCAAGCTTGCTTCAGTCCCAGTGCAGCAGGCCCCTCCCCAAGAAAACCAGCACAAACCTCTCCCCACAACGTATCTCAGGGCTTCAGTTCTACTGGAAGTAGTATCACATCTCATTTAACAAGCAGATCAGGGCACACCAAGTAAAAACTCACCATATTCTGGCCAAGGACAAAACAATGCCCACTGCAGGCAAGGAGAACCTCTGCAGACTAATGGCCAGAAGGATAGAATGACCAAAACATAACAGCAGAACCCATGCAGCACATAACAGAGACACTCCCTCCAGGTCCCAGTAACTATATGACCTCTTCTTCGTAAAGCCATTGCTCTCAGGAGCAAGAAACATAATAGA
This sequence comes from Neomonachus schauinslandi, assembly GCF_002201575.2. NCBI lineage: Eukaryota > Metazoa > Chordata > Mammalia > Carnivora > Phocidae > Neomonachus > Neomonachus schauinslandi. Next base: position 63,128,364 of record NC_058419.1, read on the forward strand.
CTTTACTAACACAGAGAAGAAAGCTGACACTTAGACAAAATGCCAAGACAGAGGAATTCATCCCAAATGAAACAAGAAGATAAGGTCACAGCCAGAGATCTAAGTGAAACAATTTTAAGTAACATGCCTGATGGAGAATTTAAACCACTGATCATAAGGATAATCACTGGGCTTGAGAAAAGAATGGAATATTTCAGGGAGGCCCTTATCACAGATATAAAAGAGTTAAAAAAGAATCAGCCAGAAGCAAACAATGAATCATGGAACACTACATCAAAAACTAATAATGTAATGTATGGTGATTAACATAACATAATAAAATAAAATAAAATAAAAATAAAAGAAATGAAAAATGCAAAAACTGAGATTTACAACAGACTTGATGCAATGAACACAGGGGTGGAAGAAGCAGAGGGACAAATAAATGATATAGAAAATAAGATAATAAAAAATAATGAAGATGAACAAAAGAGGAAGAAGAATTATGATACACAAAAATAGGGAACTCAGTGACTCCATGAAACATAATAACATTCATATTTTAAGAGTCCCAGAAGAAGAAGAGAGAGAAAGGGGGGCAGAAAATTTATCACAGGAAATCATAGCTGAAAACTTCTCTTATCTGGGGAAGACAATAGACATCCAGATCTGGGAGGCAAAGAGAACTTCCAATAAATCAAATAAGCAGGCCATCGCAAGACACATTGCAATTAAAGTTGAAAAATATAATATAATGATAAAGAAAAAAAATCTTAAAAACAGCAAGACAAAAGAAGACCTTAATTTACAAGAGAAAACCCATAAGGCTAGCTGCAGATTTCTCAAGAGAAACTTGGCCAAAGAGAAGGGAGTGGCATGATATATTCAATGAGCTGAATGGGAAAAATCTGCAGACCAGAAAACTCTGGCCATCAAGGTTATCATTCAGAATAGAAGAAGAGACAAAGAGTTTCTAAAACAAATGAAAACTAAATAATTTTGTGACCACTAAACAAGACCTAAAAGAAATATTAAAGGGGACTCTTTTAGTGGAAAGGAAAGACCAAAAGTGACAAAGACTAGAAAGGAACAGAAAAAAATCTTCAAAAACAATGACAAAACAAGTACCAAGATAACACTCCATACATATCTATCAGTAATTACTCTGATTGTAAATGGACTAAACCCTTCAATCAAAAGGCATAGGGTGTCACAATGGATTTAAAAAAAAAAAAAAAACTATATCATGCCTACAAGAGACTCATTTTAGACCTAAAGACACCTGCAGATTGAAAGAAGGGGATAAAGAAACATTTAACATGCAAATTAATATCAAAAGAAAGCTAGAGTAGCAAAATTATATATATGAAAAACTAGAAGTGAAACTAAAGACTGCAACAAGAGATGAAGAAGGGCATTATGTCATAATAAAGGGGACAATCCAACAAGAAGATCTAGCAATTGTAAATATTTAAGTGCCCAACATGGGATCACACAAATATATAAAACAATAACAAACATAAAGATGATAATGCAAAAATAGCAGAGGACTTTAACACCCAACTTCTGTCAATGGACAGATCATCTAAGCAGAATATCCACAAGGAAACTATAGCTTGAATGACACACCGGCTGGACTTAACAAATATATTTAAACATTCCATCCTAAAGCAGGAGAATACACACATTCTTTACAAGTAAACATGGGACATTCACCAGAGTAGATCATATATTAGGTCACAAACCAGGCCTTCACAAGTACAAAAAAATTTGAGATCATACCATGCATATTTTCAGACCACAGTGAAACTTAAAGTCAACAACAAGAAAAAATTTAGAAAGACCACAAAAACATGGAGGTTAAGCAAAATGCTAATAAAGAATGAATGGGTCAACCAGGAAGTCAAGGAAGAAATAAAAAAAATACACGGAAACAAATGAAAATGAAAACATGACAGTCCAAAAACTTTGGGATGCAGCAAATCCATCCAAAGGGGGAAGTATATAGCAATACAGGCCTACCTCAAGAAGCAAGAAAAATCTAATACACAACCTAACCTTGAAAGGAACTAAAAATTGAAAGACAAGAGAAGCCTAAAGCCAGCAGAATGAAGGAAATGATAAAGATTAGTACAGAAATAAATGATAGAGAATAAGCAATCAATAGAACACATCAATGAAACCAGGAGCTGGTTCTTTGGAAAAATTAATAACATTGATCAACTTCTAGCCAGATTTATCAAAAAGAAAAGACAAGGGACCCAAATAAATAATATCACAAATGAGAGAATCACAACCAACACCACAGAAATAATTATAAGAGAATATTATGAAAAACTATATGCCAAAAATTGGACAACCTAGGAGAAATGGATAAATTCCTAAAAACATATAAACGAACAAAATTGAAGCAGGAAGAAACAGAAAACTTGATCAGATGGATAAACAGAAAATAAATTGATTCAGTAATCAAAAATCTCCCAACAAACAAAAGTCTAGTGCCAGATGGCTTCACAGGTGAATTCTACTGAACATTTAAAGAAGAGTTCATAACTATTCTTCTGACGGGCGCTTAGGTGGCTCAATTGGTTAAATCTCTGCCTTCGGCTCAGGTCATGATCCCAGGGCCCTAGGATTGAGCTTGGCATTGGGCTCCCTGCTCAGCGGAGAGCCTGCTTCTCCCTCTCCCTCTGCCTGCTGCTCCCCCTGCTTGTGCTCTCTCTCTTTCAAATAAATAAAAATAAAATCTTTAAAAAAATAACTATTCTTCTGAAACTGTTCAAAAAAATAGAAAGGAAAGGAAAACATCCAAACTCATTCTGAGGCCAGCATTACCAACATACCAAAACCAGATAAAGAAATCACTAAAAAAGAGAACTACAGGCCAATATCCCTGATGAACATGGATGTAAAAATTGTCAATAAAATACTAGCGAACTAAATCAAACAATATATTAAAATAATCATTCACCACAATAAAGTGGGATTTACTGCTGGGTTGTGAGGGATGTTGAATATTCACAAATCAATCAACATGATACAGCACGTTAATAAAAGGAAGTATAACAATCATAAGATCCTTTCAATAGATGCAGAAAAGGCATTTGACAAAGTACAAAACCCATTCACAAAATCCATTCCTAATAAAAACCCTCAACAAAGTAGGGTTAGCAGGAAGATACCACAACTTAACAAAAACCATATATGAAAAACCCACAGCTAATATCATGCTAAATGGGGAAAAACTGAGGGAATTTTCTCTATGGTCATGAACAAGACAGGGATGTCTACTCTCACCACTTTTATTTAACATAGTACTGGAAATCTTAACCACAAGTATCAGACAACAAAAAGGAATTCAAATCAGCAAGGAAGAAGTAAAACCTTAACTATGTGCAGATAACATGATGTCCTATATAGAAAATCTGAAAGACTTCACTGAAAATTTTCTAGAACTGATACGCCAGTTCAGTAAAGTCGCAGGATACAAAATCAGCATGCAGAAATCTGTCGAATTTCTATACACCAACAATGAAGTAGCAGAAAGAGAAATCAAGGAATCAATCCCATTTATAATTGCACCAAAAATCTTTATAAACCTAGGAATAAACCTAAACAAGAAGTGAAAGACCTATACTCTGAAAACTATAAAAAGGTGATAAAAAAAATTGAAGAGGACACATAAGAATGGAAAGACATTCCATGCTTATGGACTGGGAGAATAAATATTGTTTAAATGTCTATATTACCCAAAGAGATCTACACATTTAATTCAATCCCTATCAAAATACTACCAGCATTTTCCACAGAGCCATAACAAGTAATTCTAAAATTTGTATGATACCACAAGAGACCCCAAATGGCAAAGCAACCTTGAAAAAGAAAAGCAAAGCTGGAGGCATCACAATTCTGGACTTCAAATGATAATACAAAGTTGTACTGGTCAAAACAGGATGGTACTGGCACAAAAATAGACACATTGATCAATGGAACAGAATAAAAATATCCAGAAATGAACCCACAAGCTTATGGTAAATTAATCTTCAAAGAAACAGGAAGGAATATCCAATGGGAAAATGACAGTCTCTTCAACAAATGGTTCTGGGAAACTGGACAGCAATGTTCAAAAGGATGAAACTGGACCACTTTCTTACACCATAAAGAAAAAAAAATAATTCATAATGGATTAAAAACCTAAATGAGAGACCTGCAACCATCAAAATCTGAGAGGACAACACAGGCAGCAACCTCTTTGACATCAGCCAAAGCAACCTGTTATTAAATAGGTCCCCTGAGGCAAAGGATACAAAAGAAAAAATAAACTATTGGGTCATCAACAAAATAAAAACATTCTGTACAACAAAGAAAACAATCAACAAAACTTAAATGACAACCTATGGAATGGGAGAAGATATTTGCAAATGACGTATCTGATAAATGGTTAGTAACCAAAATATATACAGAAATTTTAAAATCCAACACTCAAATACTGAATAATCCTTAAAAAAATGGCAGAGTAGTGATCTGAAGGGGCACCTGCACCCCAATGTTTATGGAAGCAATGTCCACAATAGCCAAACTATGAAAAGAGCCCAGATGGCCATCAGCAGATGAATGGATAAAGCAGTTGTGGTATATATATATATACAGTGGAATATTACTCAGTCATCAGGAAAATGAAATCTTACCATTTGCAACAATGTGGATGGAACTAGAGGGTATTATGCTAAGCAAAATAAGTGAATCAGAGAAAGACAATTATCATATGATTTCACTCATATGTGGAATTTAAGGGGAAAAAAACAGAGGATCATAGGGAAAGGGAAGGAATAATAAAATAAGACCAAATCAGAGAGGGAGACAAAACATAAGAGACTCTTAACTACTGGAAACAAACTGAGGGCTGCTGGAGGGTAGGGTGGTGAGGGGATGGGGTAACTGGGTGATGGGCATTAAGGAGAGCATGTGATATAATGAGCATTGGGTATTAGATAAAACTGATGAATCACTGAACTCTGCCTCTGAAACTAATAATACACTATATATTAATTAATTGATTTAAATAAAATAAAATTTAATTTAAAAAAATGAGAGAATATGAATAGACATTTTTCCAAAGATGACATACAGATGTCCAACTGACACATGAAATATGCTCAACATCACTCATCATCAAGGAAATAAATATCAAAACAACCATAAGATATCGCCTCACACCGCTCAGAGTGGCTAAAATCAACAACACAAGATGTAAAGGTGTTAACAAGGATGTGGAGAAAGGGGAACATTCCTGCACTGTCAAAGGGAATGCTGACTGGAGTAGTCATTCTTTTTTTTTTTTAATGTTATGTTAATCATCATACATTACATCGTTAGTTTTTGATGTAGTGTTCCATGATTCATTGATTGCGTATAACACCCAGTGCTCCATTCAGTACGTGCCCTCTTTAATACCCATCACCAGCTAACAAATCCCCCCACCCTCCTCTCCTCTAGAACCCTCAGTTTGTTTCTCAGAGTCCATAGTCTCTCATGGTTCATCTCCCCCTCCGATTCCCCCCCTTCAATTTTCCCTTCCCCCTATCTTCTTCATTTTTTTAAACATATACTGTACTATTTGTCTCAGAGGTACAGGTATGTGATTCAACAGTCTTACAAAATTCACAGCTCTCACAATAGCACATACCCTCCCCAATGTCTATCACCCAGCCACCCCATCCCTCCCACCCCCCACCACACCAGCAACCCTCAGTTTGTTTCCTGAGATTAAGAATTCCTCATATCAGTGAGATCATATAATACATGTCTTTCTCTGATTGACTTATTTAGCTCAGCATAATACCCTTCAGTTCCATCCACATCGTTGCCAATGTCAATATTTCATTCCTTTTGATGGCTGCATAATATTCCATTGTATATATATATATATTGCATCTTCCTTATTCATTCATCTGGTGATGGACATCTTGGCTCTTTCCACAGTTTGGCTATTGTGGACATTGCTGCTATAAACATCGGGGTGCACATACCCCTTTGGATCCCAACATTTTTATCTTTAGGATAAATACACAGTAGTGCAATTGCTGGGTGGTAGGGTAGCTCCATTTCCAACTTTTTGAGGAACCTCCATACTGTTTTCCAGAGTGGCTGCACCAGCTTGCATTCCCACCAAGAGTGTAGGAGGGTTCCCCTTTCTCCATATCCCCGCCAATATCTGTCATTTCTTGACTTGTTAACTTCAGCCATTCTGACTGGTGTGAGGTGGTATCTCACTGAGGTTTTGATTTGGATTTCCCTGATGCCGAGCGACGTTGAGCACCTTTTCATGTGTCTGTTGGCCATTTGGATGTCTTCTTTGGAAAAATGTCTGTTCATGTCTTCTGCCCATTTCATGATTGGATCATTTGTTTTTGGGTGTTGAGTTTGATAATTTCTTTATAGATTTTGGATACTAACCCTTCACCTGATATGTCATTTCAAATATCTTCTTCCATTCTGTCAGTTGTCTTTTGGTTTTGTTGACTGTTTCCTTTGATGTGCAAAAGCTTTTTATCTTGATGAAGTCCCAATAGCTCATTTTTGCCCTTGCTTCCCTTGCCTTTGGCAATGTTTCTAGGAAGAAGTTGCTGTGGCTGAAGTCGAAGAGGATCATGCCTGTGTTCTCCTTTAGGATTTTGATGGATTCCTGCCTCACATTTAGGTCTTTCAACCATTTTGAGTCTATTTTTGTGTGTGGTGTAAGGAAATGGTTCAGGTTCATTCTTCTGCATGAGGCTGTCCAATTTTCCCAACACCATTTGTTGAAGAGACTGTCTTTTTTCCACTGGACATTCTTTCCTGCTTTGTCAAAGATTAGCTGACCATAGAGTTGAGGGTCCATTTCTGGGCTCTCTATTCTGTTCCATTGATCTATGTGTCTGTTTTTGTGCCCATACCATACTGTCTTGATGATTACAACTTTGTAATAGAGCTTGAAGTCCGGAATTGGGATGCCACCAGCTTTGCTTTTCTTTTTCAACATTCCTCTGGCTATTTGGGGTCTTTTCTGGTTCCATACAAATTTTAGGATTATTTGTTCCATTTCTTTGAAAAGAGGTCATGGTATTTTGATAGGGACTGCATTAAATGTGTTGATTGCTCTAGGTAGCACTGACATCTTCACAACATTTGTTCTTCCAATCTATGAGCATGGAACGTTTTTCCATTTCTTTGCGTCTTCCTCTATTTCTTTTATGAGTATTCTATAGTTTTCTGAGTACAGATTCTTTGCTGCTTTGGTTAGATTTATTCCTAGGTATCTTATGGTTTTGGGTGCAATTGTGAATGGGATTGACTCCTTAATTTCTCTTTCTTCTGTCTTGTTGTTGGTGTATAGGAATGCCACTGATTTCTGTGCATTGATTTTATATCCTGCCACTTTACTGAATTCCTGTATGAGTTCTAGCAGTTTTGGGGTGGAGTCTTTTGGGTTTTCCATGTAAAGTATCATATCATCTGCAAAGAGTGAGATTTTGACTTCTTCTTTGCCGATTCGGATGCCTTTTATTTTTTTTTTGTTGTCCAATAGCTGTGGCTAGGACTTCTAATACTATGTTGAATAGCAACGGTGATAGTGGACATCCCTGCCGTGTTCCTGATGTTAGGGGGAAAGCTCTCAGTTTTTCCCCATTGAGAATGATATTTACTGTGGGCTTTTCATAGATGGCTTTTATGATATTGAGGTACGTACCCTCTATCCCTATACTCTGAAGAGTTTTGATCAAGAAAGGATGCTGTTCTTTGTCAAAGTATTGTATCACATTGATTGATTTGCAGATGTTGAACCAACTTTGCAGCCCAGGGATAAATCCCACTTGGTCGTGGTGAATAATCCTTTTAATGTACTGTTGGATCCTATTGGCTAGTATTTTGGTGAGAATTTTTGCATCCATGTTCATCAGGGATATTGGTCTGTAAGTCTCCTTTTGGATGGGGTCTTTGTCTGCTTTGGGGATCAAGGTAATGGTGGCCTCATAAAACGAGTTTGGAAGTTTTCCTTCCATTTCTATTTTTTGGAACAGTTTCAGAAGAATAGGTATTAATTCTTCTTTGACTGTTTGGTAGAATTCCCCTGGGAAGCCATCTGGCCCTAGGATCTTGTTTGTTGGGACATTTTTGATGACTGTTTCCATTTCCTTAGTGGTTATAGGTCTGTTCAGGTTTTCTATTTCTTCCTGGTTCAGTTATGGTAGTTGATACATCTCTAGGAATGCATCCACTTCTTCCAGATTATCTAATTTGCTGGCATAGAGTTGCAAATAATATGCTCTTATAATTGTTTATATTTCTTTAGTGTTGGCTGTGATCTCTCCTCTTTCATTCATGATTTTATTTATTTGGGTCATTTCTGTTTTCTTTTTGGTAAGTCTGGCCAGGGGTTTATCAATCTTGTTAATTCTTTCAAAGAACCAGCTCCTAGTTTTGTTGATCTGTTCTACTGTTCTTTTGGTTTCTATTTCATTGATTTCTGCTCTGATCTTTATTATTTCTCTTCTCCGGCTGGGTTTACGCTTTATTTGCTGTTCTTTCTCCAGCTCCTTTAGGTGTAGGGCTGTGTATTTGAGACCTTTCTTGTTTCTTGAGAAAGGCTTGTATTGCTATATACTTTCCTCTTAGGACTGCCTTTGCTGTATCCCAACGATTTTGAACAGTTGTGTTTTCATTTTCATTTGTTTTCATGAATTTTTTGATTTCTTTAATTTCCTGGTTGACCCATTCATCCTTTAGTAGGATGCTCTTTAGCCTCCATGTATTTGAGTTCTTTCCGACTTTCCTCTTGTGATTGAGATCTAGTTTCAAAGCACTGTGGTCTGAAAATATGCAGGGAATGTTCCCAATCTTTTGGTACTGGTTGAGACCTGATTTGTGACCTAGGATGTGATCTATTCTGGAGAATGTTCCATGGGCAGTAGAGAAGAATGTGTATTCTCTTTCTTTGGGATGGAATGTTCTGAATATATTTGTGAAGTCCATTTCGTCCAGTGTGTCATTTAAAGTCTACTTCTTTGTTGATCTTTTGCTTAGATGATCTGTCCATTTCAATCAGGGGGGTGTTAAAGTCCCCACTAATATTGTATTATTGTTGATGTGTTTCTTTGCTTTTGTTATTAATTGGCTTATATATTTGGCTGCTCCCATGTTAGGGGCATAGATATTTACAGTTGTTAGATCTTTTTGGATAGACCCTTTAAGTATGATATAGTGTCCTTCCTCATCTCTTATTATAGTCTTTGGTTTAAAATCTAATTTGTCTGATATAAGGATTACCACGCCAGCTTTCTTTTGGTGTCCATTAGCATGGTAAATGGTTTTCCACCCACTCACTTTCAATCTCGGGGTGTCTTTGGGTCTAAGATGAGCCTCTTGCAGACAGCATATCGATGGGTCTTGGTTTTTTTTATCCAATCTGATACCCTGTGTCTTTTGACTGGGGCATTTAGCCCATTTACATTCAGGATAACTATTGAAAAATATGAATTTTGTGCCATTGTATTGCCTATAAGGTGACTGTTACTGTATATTGTCTGTGTTACTTTCTGGTCTATGTTGCTTTTAGGCTCTCTCTTTGCTTAGAGGACCCCTTTCAATATTTCTTGTAGGGCTGGTTTCGTGTTTGCAATTTCTTTAGTTTTTGTTTGTCCTGGAAGCATTGTATCTCTCCTATTTTCAATGACAGTCTAGCAAGATATAGTATTCTTGGCTGCATATTTTTCTCATTAATGCTCTGAATATATCATGCCAGTCCTTTCTGGCCTGCCAGGTCTCTGTAGATAAGTCTGTTGCCAATCTAATGTTTCTACCATTGTAGGTTATAGATCTTTTATCCTGTGCTGCTTTCAGGATTTTCTCTTTGTCTCTGAGACTCATAAGTTTTACTAATAGATGTCAGGGTGTTGACCTATTTTTATTGATTTTGAGGGGGGTTCTCTGTGCCTCCTGGAGTTTGACACCTCTTTCCTTCCCCAAATTAGGGAAGTTCTCTGCTATAATTTGCTCCAATATACCTTCTGCCCCTCTCTCTCTTTCTTCTTCTTCTGGGATCCCAATTATTCTAATATTGTTTCGTCTTATGGTATCACTTATCTCTCGAATTCTGCCCTCGTGATCCAGTAGTTGTTTACCTCTCTTTTTCTCAGCTTCTTTATTTTCCATTATTTTGTCTTCTCGATCACTAATTCTCTCTTCTGCCTCATTTATCCTAGCAGTTAGAGCTTCCATTTTGATTGCACCTCATTAATAGCCTTTTTGATTTTGACTTGGTTAGATTTTAGTTCCTTTATTTCTCTAGAAAGGGTTTCTCTAATATCTTCCATGCTTTTTTCAAGCCCAGCTAGTATCTTTAAAATCGTCATTCTGAACTCTAGTTCCAACATCTTACTAATGTCCATATTGATTAGGTCCCTGGCAGTCGGTACTGCCCCTTGTTCTTTTTGTTGAGGTGATTTTTTTCCGTCTTGTCATTTTGTCCAGAGGAGAATAGATGAATGCGAGAACAAAATGCTAACAGGGTAGCAATGACCCCAGAAAAATATACACTAAACAAATCAGAAGAGTCCTGAAACTGGGGGGAAATAAAGGGAAAGAATGAAAAAAGAAAAAAAAAAGAAAAAGAAAAAGATAAAAACAAACAAACAAACAAAAACAGAATATGATCAAATATGATCGGGCTGGTGCATAGATCAGTGCCACACACTAGATTTTGGGCGTATTTTGGTCTGTTAGAAGAAAGTGCCTCCCAAAATTTTAAAGAAAGAAAAACTTATATATGTACAAAAATAAGGGTAATAACGATGAAGGGTTGGAATATGACTGTAAAGATGGAGAATTATAAAATATTTTATAAAAGGAATTGATAAGAAGTTGTTCAAAAAAAGAAAGAAGAGGATTAAAAAACAAAAGGAGAGAATGTGATCAGGCAAGAGACTAGAACAAAGTCATACACTAGACATTTAGGGTATATTTTGGTCTGTTAGAAGAAACTGTATCCCAAAATTTTAAAGAGAGAACAACATATATATATATCAAAAATAAGGTTAACTACTATGAAAAGATAGAATATGATTTTAAAATGAAAAATAAAAAGATTTTTTAAAAAAGTGATTGAGAAGATGTTGGTTGAAAAAGGGAAAAAGAAAAATTCAAAAAAAGAAAAAGAAAAAAAGAAAATTAAAAAAAATTAACTTTGAAAGACTAAAGAATCATGGGAAAAAAGTCATGAATTCTATGTGCAGTATTCCCCTAGTGCTGGAGTTGTGCCTTTCTCATTGATTGTTAAACTTGGTCTTGGCTGGCTGTTCTTGCTGATCTTATGGGGGAGGGGCCTGTTGCAGTAGTTCTCAAATGTCTTTGCCAGAGGCAGAATTGCCCCACCCTTGCTGGGGGCCAGGCTAAGTAATCTGCTTGGGTTTACTCTTGGTAGCTTTTGTTCCCTGCAAGCTTTCCGTGCAGCTTTGGAGGATGAGAGTGAAAATGTTGGCTTCCCAATCTCTGCCCCAGAGGAGCCAAGAACTCGGGGCTCCACTCCTCAATGAGTCCCCGGAGACAAGCAGTCAATCACTCCCATCTCCCCAGTCTCCGGGTGCACTCCGTGCTCACCTGGCCTGTGACTGAGCATTTCTATCTCTGGCACATGACCCCATTTTGAGTCTCCAAACCCAGCAGATTCCTGCGGTGTGCTCCCACGCCACTCCTTTCAGGGGGAGGAAGGGGAGTCTCCTCGGATCTGCCACTTTTTGGGTCCCTGCTGGAAGAGCAGTGGCCTGATTGTGCTGTGGATCACAGTTTATGGCAACCCCGAGCTGAAAGCCCACTCTTTGGCTCTGTCTCTGCAGCCGGCTTCCCTGCTCTGATACCTGGGAGCTCTGCCACACTCAGGCACCCCCGGTCTTTCTGTGACCCCGAGGGTCCTGGGACCACACTGTCCCAGCGAGGGTTCCACCCCCCACTTAGCTACTGGAGCGACGTCCCTCAGCAGAGCCTACTTCTAAAATTTCTGATTTTGTGCTCTGCTGCTCTATCACTTGCCAGTAGCAGCTAATGGAGGCCCCTTCCCCCGCCGTCTATCTTCCTGAATATCTCCTCAGATTCACTTCTTCGCACATCCTACCTTCCAGAAAGTGGTCACTTTTCTGTTCAGAGAGTTGCTGCTATTCTTTCCTTCAATCTCCTGTTGAGTTCGTAGGTGTTCAGAATGGTTTGATCCCTATCTAGCTGAATTCCTGGGACCAGACGAAATTTAGGTCTCCTACTCCTCCACCATCTTGCTTCTCCCCCCCGCCCCTAGTGTAGCCATTCTTTAAAACACTATGGAGGTTCCTCAAAAAATTAAAAGCAATCACACTACTAGGTATTTACCAAAGAATACAAAAAGTGCTCATTCAAGGTATACATGCACCCTAATATTTATAGCAGCATTATCAACAATAGCCAACTTATGGAAAGAGCTTAAATGTCCATTGACTGATGAATGGATAAGGTAGAAGTGGTATATATATATATATATATATATATATATATATATTACTCATCCATAAAAAGAATAAAATTTTGCCATTTGCAACATTATGAATGGAACTAGAGAGTATTTTTCTAAGTGAAATCAGTCAGCAATAGAAAGAGAAATAACGTATCATTTCAGCCATATGTGGAATTTAAGAAACAAAACAAATGAGCATAGGGGGAAAAAAGAGAGAGAGAAGCAAAGGAAGAAACATACTCAACTATAGAGAACAACCTGGGGTTACTGAAGAAGAGGTGGGCAGGGAATGGGTTAAATAGGTGATAAGGATTAAGGAGTACACTTGTTGTGATGAGTACAGGGTGTTGTATGGACATTTTGAATCACTAAATTGTACACCTGAAACTAATATTACACCATATGTTAACTAACTGGGATTTAAATAAAAACTAAATTAAAAAGAGTAATAAGACAATCTACAGAGTGGGAGAGATTATATTCACATTCTGTATACGGTAAGTGTCTTGAATACATTATATGAAAGAAAAATTTCTATATTATTATTTAGTAATATAGAACCAAGTCAGCAACAAAAATGCAAATAACTGAATTTAAAAATGGGTAAGGAATTTGAATAGATAGTTTTCCACAGCAGGCATACAAATGGTCATTAAGGACACAAAAGGTGTTCAATGTCATTAGTCATCAGGGTAATGTAATTCAAAATTACTAAGAGAAGATACACTTACCACTTAGTAGGATGACTTTAAACAAAAAGTTAGTCAATAATAAGTTTGATAAGAATGTAGAGTAACTGAAATCATAACATAGTGCTGGTGGAAATGTTAAATCATGAAGACTCTTCTGAAAATATGAAGTTCCTAGAAATATTAAACATAGAATTATATAACTCAGCAATTCCTTGCCTAGGTACATAGGGAATAAAAATAAAAAAAAAAACTTATGCCCACAAAAAAGTTTGTACAAGTGCTCATAGTGGCAATATTCTCAATAGCTAAAAAGTGGAAATGCATCCATTGTCCATGAAATTGAAAAATGGATAAATTATGGGTTATCTATATGATATCCCACTTCAAAATGAATGAAGTAATGATACATGCTACAATACGGATGAACCTTGAAAACGTTCTAAGTGAATGAATCCAGTCACATAACACCACATTTTGTATGATTCTGTGTATATGAAATGTTCAGAATAAGCAGACAGAGACAGAAAGTAGATTATTACTTGCCCACTGCTGTCAGGGAAGTCTAAGGGAATGGACAGTTACTGCTTATGGGTACAGGATTTCTTTTTAGAGTGATGAATATGTTCTAAAATTCAACAGTGCTGATGGTCACACAACTCTTTGAATATACTCAAAACATTGTATACTTTAAATGTGTGACTTTTATGATACGCAAATTTTTATCTCTACAAATCTGCTTAAAATGCTTGTTATGAAATTTTCTTTTGATTTATAAAATTATTTATTATTTAATAATACAATAATGTTGAGGTTTATCTATTCTAATAAACACTGTCATTTGTGACTAAAAAAAATGATACAAAATACTTGACTAATTTAGTGAACTCAGTTTTAAAATGTGAAAATAGTTTTATAAATGAGTTTAACTTGTTTAATGCTGAACAGACAAGAAATGGATTGACTGAACCCCTTATTCAATATATCACTTGCAAATTTCTTTTCTCATTTGGTAGGTTGTCTTTTTTTTTGATAATTTCTTCTGCTGTGCAAAAGCTTTTTATTTTGGTGTAGCCCCAATACTTTAATGTTGTTTTTGTTTTCTTTGCCTGAGGAAACATCTAGAAAAATGTTGCTAAGATTCATATCAAAGGAATTACATGCAGCCTGTTTTCTTCTAAGAATTTTATAGTTTCAGGTCTCACATTTAGGTCTTTAATCCATTGTAAGGGTTTTTTCTTTGTTTGTTTTTTGTATAGTATAAGAAAGTGTCTAGTTTCATTCTTTTGCTTGTTGCTGTCCAGTTTTCCCAACACCTTTTGTTGAAGAGTCTGTCTTTTTCCCATTGCATATTCTTGGTTCCTTTGTCATAGATTAATTGAACATAGAAGTCTGTTTGTTTGTTTTTTTTTTTTCTGGATTCGATTCTGTTTTACTGATCTATTTGTCTTTTTTTATGCTATTACCAATCTATTCTGATTATTACAGTTTTGTTGTATATCTTGAAATCTAAGATTGTGATACCTCCAGCTTTGTTCTTTTTCAAGATTGCTCTATTTGGGGTCTTTTGTGGTTCCATACACATTTTAGGATTATTTATTCTAGTTATGTAAAAAAATGTTGCTGTTTTGGTAAGGATTGCATTAAATATGTAGATTGCTTTGGGTAGTATGGACTTTTTAAAAATATTTATTCCTCCAGTTCATGAGCATGGAATATCTTTCTTTTTTGTGTTATTTTCAATCTATCTTATTGTTTTATAGTTTTTAAGCTAAAAACATTTCACCTCCTAGGTTAAATGCATTCCACAGTATTTTATTCTTTTGGGTGCAATTGTAAATGTGATTGTTTTCTTAATTTCACTTTCTGCTATTTCTTTATTAGTGTATACAAATGCAACAAATTTCTGTTTATTAATTTTGTATCCTGAGACTTTACTGAACTCATATATCCATCCTTGAATTTTCTGGTGGATTCTTTAGGATTTTCTATATATAGTATCCTGCCATCTACTAATAGTGAAAGTTTTAATTTTTTTCTTACAAATATGTGAACTTTTTATTTGTTTTTACTTCCTGATTGCTGTGGCTAGGACTTCCAGCAATCTGTTGAGTATAAGTGGTGAGAGTGTATATCCTTGTTTTGTTCCTGATCTTAAATGGAAAACTCTCAGTTGTACACCATTCAGCATGGTGTTAGCTGTGGATATTTCATATATGGCCTTTATTATTTTGAGGTATGTTCCCTCCAATCCTACTTTGTTGTGAGTTTTATCATGAATGGATGTTGTACTTGGTCAAATGTATTCTCTGCATCTACTGAGATGATCATATAATTTTTATCCTTTCACTTGTGAATGTGATGTATCATGTTGATTGATTTGCAAATATTGAACCAACCTTGCATCCCTAGAATAAATCACACTTGATTGTAATGAATGGTTTTTTAAATGTATTTTTTATTTTATTTGCTAATATTTGGTGGGGGTTCTTGTATCTATGTTCATCAAAGATGTTGTCCTGTAGTTTTCTTTTGTTGTAGTGTCTTTATCTGGTTTTGGTATCAGGTTAATGCTGGCCTCATAGAATGAATTTGGAAGCTTTCTTTACTCTTCTATTTTTCTAAGATTTTATTTAAATTCAAGTTAGTTAACATATATTATTAGTTTCAGGAGCAGAATTTAGTGATTAATCACGTGAATTTAACACCCAGTGCTGATTACAACAAGTGCCTTCCTTAATGCTCATCACCCATTTACCCCATCCCCCCCACTCATCTTCCCTCCAGCAAGCCTCAATTTGTTCCCTGTAGTTAAGAGTCTCTTATGTTTTGCCTCCCTCTCTGTTTTTATCTTATTTTATTTTTCCTTCCGTTCCTCCATGTTCATCTGTTTTAGGAACAGGTATTTCCTTTTCTTTAAATGTTTGGTAAAATTCACCCATGAAGCCATCTGGTCTTGGACTTTTATTTGTTGGTAGTTTCTTTGATTACTGGATAAATTTCATTGCTAGTAATTAGTCTGTGCAAATTTTCTATTGCTTCCTGATTCAGTTTTGAAAGATTATCTGTTTCTATTAATTAATCCATTTTTTCTAGGTTGTCAATTTGATGGCATATATTTTTTCACAATATTCTCTATAAATCTTTTGTGTTTCTGTTATGTTGGTGGTTATTTCTCTTCCTTCATTTCTCATTTTATTTATTTGAAGCCTCTCTCCTTTTTTTATGAGAGTCTAAGTTTTATTGGTTTTGTTAATCTTTTCAACAAAACAGCTCCTGGTTTCATTGGTCTGTTCTATTTTATTTAGTCTCTATTTTATTTATTTCTGCTCTGATCTTTATTATATATTTTTTTTCTTTTACTGGTTTTGAGCTTTATTTGTTCTTCTTTTTTCCGGCTCCTTTAGGTGTAAAGTTAGGTTGTTGAGATTCTTCTTGCTTTCTGAGTTAGGCTTGTATTGCTATAACCTTTTCAATTAGAACAACTTCTGCTGCATCCCAAAGGTCTTGGACCATTGTGTTTTCATTTTCCTTTGTCTTGATGTATTTTTTTTATTTCCTTTTTGATTTCTTGGTTGACCCATTCATTGTTTAGTAGCCTGTTCTTTAGCTTCCATGTATTTGTGTTCTTTCCAGATTTTGTCTTATGATTAACTTTTAGTTTCATACCATTGTCATCAAAAAGATGCATGGTATGATCTCAATCTTTCTGAATTTATTGAGGCTTGTTTTGTGACCTACCATGTGGTCTGTTCTGGAGAATGTTCCACGTGATCTTGAAAATAATGTGTATTCTCCTGGTTTGGGATGGAATGTTCTACATATATCTGTTAGGTCCATCTGGTCCAATGTGTCACTCAAAACCACTATTTCCATGTTGATTTTCTGTTTGGATGATCCATCCATTCATGTAAGTGAAGTGTTAAAGTCCTGTACTACCATTGTATTACTGTCAATTTATGCCTTTGTGTTTGTTAATAGTTGCTTTTTGTATTTAGTTGTTCCCCTGCTGGATGCATAAATATTTTCAATTGTTATATCCTCCAGTTTAATATTTCCCTTTATCATTATATAGTGTCCTCTTTTGATTCTTGTTACAGTTTTTGTTTTATAGTCTGTACTGTCTAAGTATTGTTACTTCTGCTTTCTTTTTGCTTCCATTTGCATGGTAAATCTTTTTCCATCCCTTAACTTTCAATTCTTATGTGCCTTTAAGTCTGAAGTGAGTCTCTTGTAGACAGCATATATGTGGGTCTTGCTTTTTTTTAAATCCATTCACTCACTCTTTATCTTTTGATTGTAACACATAATCTGCTTACATTCAAAGTAATTATTGATAAGTATGTACTTATTCTCATTTTATTACCTGTTTTATGGTCATATTGTAGTTCTCTGTTACTTTCTTCTCTTGCTCTCTTCCCCTGTGATTTGATGGCTTCCTTTAGTGACATGTTTGGATTCCTTTCATTTTTATTTTTTGCATATTTATTACAGGTTTCTGATTTGTTGTTAACATTAGGCTCATATATAACATTTTATGCCTATAGCAGTCCATATTAATTTGATAGTTGTTTAAGTTTGAACTCATTTTAAAAGCAACAAATGTTTACTCTTCTCCACCCACATTTCTGGATGATGTCATACTTTTACATCCTTTGATTTTGTGAATCCCATGATTCATTTTATAAATATAATTTAGTTTTACTGTTTTTGTATTTTAAACCTATACTGGTATTATAAGTGATTATTCTACTACTTTTAGTATGTCTTAATTTACCTGTGAATTTATTTTCCTTTCATAATTTTCTTGATTTTGGACTTTTCTTTTCACTCCAAGAATTCCCCTTAACAGTTCTTGTAAGACTGGCTTAGTGTTAATGAACTCCTTTAAGTTTTGTTTGAAAAATTCCTCATCTATCCTATTTTGAATGATAACATTGATGGGTAAAGTATTTTTTATTGTAGGTTCTTTTCTTTCCAGCACTTTGAATATATCATGCCACTACTTTCTGAACTACAAAATTTATGCTGAAAAATCAGCTAAGTTAATGAGTTTCCCTTATATGTAACAGTTTTTTTTTAAATTTTTTTTTAATTGAAATTCAATTGAGTTAACATATGGTGTATTATTAGTTTCAGGAGTAAAATTAAGTAATTCTTCAGTTGTGCGTAACACCCAGTGCTCATTACATCAAGTGCCCTACATAATGCCCATCACCTAATTACCCCATCCCCCATCCACCTCCCTCCAGCAACCCTCAGTTTGTTTCCTATAGTTAAGAGTCTTTTATGTTTTGCCTCTCTCTCTGTTTTTATCTTATTTTAACTTTCCTTCCCTTCTATGTTCATCTGTTTTGTTTCTTAAATTCCATGTATGAGTGAAATCGTATGGTATTTGTCTTTCTCTGACTGACTTATTTTGCTTAGCATAATACCCTCTAGTTCCATCCACATTGTTGCAAATGGCAAGATTTCATTCTTTTTGATGGCTGAGTTATATATATATATATCACACCATCTGGGCTCTTTCCATAGTTTGGCTATTGTGGACATTGCTGCCATAAACATTGGGGTGCATGTGCCCCTTCAAGTCACTATGTTTGTATCCTTTAGATAAATGTCTAGTAGTGCAATTGCTGGGTCATAATGTAGTTCTATTTTTCACTTTCTGAGGAACCTCCATACTGTTTTCCAGAGTGGCTACACCACTTTGCCTTCCCACCCAAAGTGTAAGAGGGTTGTCCTTTCTTCATATCCTTGCCAACATCTGTTGTTTCCTGAGTTGTTAATTTCATCCATTCTGAGCAGTGTGAGGTGGTATCTCATTGTGGTTTTGATTTGTAATTTCCTGATGCCAAGTGCTGTTGAACATTTTTTCATGTGTCTGTTAGCCATTTGCATGTCTTCTTAGGAGAATTGTCTGTTCATGTCTTCTGCCCATTTCTTGACTGGATTTTTATTTGTTTG
The DNA here is from genome assembly GCF_002201575.2 of Neomonachus schauinslandi. NCBI lineage: Eukaryota > Metazoa > Chordata > Mammalia > Carnivora > Phocidae > Neomonachus > Neomonachus schauinslandi. Next base: position 63,147,513 of record NC_058419.1, read on the forward strand.
TTTGTTTTTTGGGTGTTGAGTTTGATAAGTTCTTTATTGATTTTGGATAGTAGGACTTTATCTGATAAGTCATTTGTGAATATCTTCTCTTCTCCCGTTCCATAGGCTGCCGTTCAGCTTTTTTTTTTTTTTTACTATTTCCTTTGCTGTGTAGAAGTTTTTATTTTGATGAAGTCCCAGAAGTTAATTTTTACTTTTGTTTCCTTTGCCTTTGTAGATGTGTCTAGCAAGAAGTTGCTGTGGCTGAGCTCAGAGAGGTTGCTGCCTGTGTTCTCCTCTAGGATTTTGATAGATTCCCATCTCACATTCAGGTCTTTCATCCATTTTGAGTTTATCTTTGTGCATCGTGTAAGGAAATGGTCCAGTTTCATTCTTCTGCATTGGGCTGTCCAATTACCTCAACACCATTTGTTGAAAAGACTATCACTTTTCCATTGGATATTCTTTCCTCCTTTGTTGAAGATTAGTTGGCCATAGAGTTGAGGGTTCATTTCTGGGTTCTCTATTCTGTTCCATTGATCAATAGGTCTGTTTTTGTGCCAGTCCCATAGACTCCTGATTATTACAGCTTTGTAAGACAGCTTGAAGTCCGGAATTGTGATGCCTCCAGCTTTGGTTTTCTTTTTCAACATCCCTTTGGGTATTCAGGGTCTTTTCTGGGTCCATACAAATTTTAGGATTGTTATAACTGTGTGGAAAATGCTGGTGGTATTTTGATAGGGATTGTATTGAGTGTTGAGATTATTTTGGTAGCATAGACATTTTAACTGTATTTGTTCTTCCAATCCATGAGCATGGAATGTTTTTCCATTTCTTTGTGTCTTCCTCAATTTATTTCATACCTATTTTTCATAGTACCAATCCTTTACCTCTTTTGTTAGGTTTATTCTTAGGTAGCTTATGGTTCTTGGTGCAGTTTCAAGTGGGATTAATTCCTTGATTTCTCTTTCTGCTGCTTCATCATTAGTGTATAGAAATGTGAGAAACGTCTGTGCATTGATTGGATATGCTGCGACTTTTCTGAATTCCTGTATCAGTCGAGCAATTTTTTGATGGAGTCTTTGGGGTTTTCTACATAGTGTATCATGTCATCTGCAAAGAGTGAGATTTTGACTTCTTCTTTGCCTATCTGGAGGCCTTTTATTTCTTTTTGTTGTCTGTTTCCTGAGGCTAGGACTTCTAGTACTATGTTGAACAGCAGTGGTGAGAGTGGACAACCCTGTCATGTTCCTGAACTTAGGGGAAAAGCTCTCAGTTTTCCCCATTGAAGATGATATTTTCTTTTGCTGCTTTTAAAATTCTCTCATTATCACATTATCACTACCTTTTGCTATTTTAATTATTATGTGTATTGGTGTGGTTCTTCTTGGGTTGTTTTTGTTGGGAAACTTCTGTGCCTCCTGGATCTTGATGTCTGTTTCCTTTCCCTGGTTAGGAAAATATTTAGCTATTATTTTTCTTCAAGTAAACTTTCTACCTCCTTTTTGCTCTCTTCTTGTGGGACTCTTATAATGCAAGTGCTATTACACTGGATAATGTCACTGAGTTTCTTAACCTAATCTCATGTATTATTATTACTACTTCTACTAATACTATTATTTGTTGTTCAGCTTGGTTTCTCTCCAATATTCTGTCTTCCAGATCACTAATCCATTCTTCTGCCTCCTCTGCTTTACCATTGGTTTCCTCTAGTGTATTTTTTAATATCAGTTATTGAGTTCTTCATTTCTGATTGGTTCTTTTTTTAAAAAATTATCTCTCTTTATTAAAGGTCTTACAGAGATCTTCCACTCTTTTTCCAAGTAAAGTAAGTATCTTTATGACAATTATTTGAGTTCTTCATCAGGCATATTGCTTATCCCCAGTTTTCTTTTTGTTTTTGTTTTGTTTTGTTTTGTTTGTTTTTTTAATTTTATTATGTTATGTTAGTCACCATACATTATATCATTAGTTTTTAATGTAGTGTTCCATGATTCATTGTTTGTGTATAACACCCAGTGCTCCATGCAATACTAGCCGTCCTTAATACCCATCACCATGCTAACCCATCCCCCACCCCCTCCCCTTTAAAACCCTCAGTTTGTTTCTTGGAGTCCATAGTCTCGCATGGTTCATCTCTCCCTGCGATTCCCCCCCTTCATTTTTCCCTTCCTTCTGCTAATGTCCTCCATGCTATTCCTTATGTTCCACAAATAAGTGAAACCATATGATAATTGACTTTCTCTGCTTGACTTATTTCACTTAGCATAATCTCCTCCAGTCCCATCCATGTTGATGCGAAAGTTGGGTATTCATTTTTTCTGATGGCTGAGTAATATTCCATTGTATATATGCTTATCCCCATTTCATGTAATTATTTTGTTGTGGTTTTATCCTATTCTTTTATTTGGAACATAACCCTGTCTTCATTTGCCTATCTTTCTGTGTTTATTTCTATATATTAGGAAAGTTGGTTACATCTCCTGATATTGAAAGTTGTAGCCTTATAAGAAGAGGTACTGTGGTGTCATATAGCACAATGTTCCCTCTTCACCAGAACCAGGAGACTCAGGGGTGCCCTCTGTGTGGGTTGTGTGCATACTACTGTTGTGTCTGAGCTTGTGTGCCTTTAGTTCAGTCAGCTACAGAGATTCACTTTGCCTATTGTCAGCAGAGTTTGATCCTTGTGCTATTAAGGGCCTACTCTGGTGCCACCCTGGACTTGTAGTTGGGTGGTGTCAGCAGTCAGTCCAGATGCCTGCCTTTAGGCCTTTTGCTGGTGCTTGGTTACACCAAACTGCAGGGTGCTATCCCTGCCTTGTCCCCTGAGAGGCATTTGTTGGTGGGTGGATCTTTCATACAATCCCAATATCTGCCCCCAGTCAGACTATTGAAGCTGCAGTAATAATGGATGCAGGGTGTTCTCCCTTCTGTTGGTGGGTGGTGTTGACAGGTCAGATGTCTTTGGGGGCTGCAGATGCACTGATAGTCTGAATACTCTGTCTTCACTGTGGGCTGTAAGGTTCTGGGGCTGAGACTGTGAGTGTACTGGTGTGTGGGTCATCTTACCCTCTCTTCAAAGAAGTCACTTTGGAGTGATGCTGGTCCCTGCTGAGGCTGCTTTCAGGATGAAATATGGCAGGAGTCAGTTTGGACGGACCTCCTGCCTAGTGAAATGGGTTGAATGGGGTGGATCAGGAGGAGAATGTGGTGACAGGGCATGCAGTGTTAGCAAGTTAAGTGGAGAGTGTTCATGCTGTTTTCTGCAGCTGTCTGGCTATCTAGGCTGAGGGGTGCAGAGAAATGGTGCTTGACAGTTCTTTTGTTCTTGGAGAAGTTTCTACATTAATCAATTAAGCAATTAGCTAATTAATTGCTTAATTAATTAAAAGTTTCCTAAATAATTAAGTAAATATGACTTTTTAAACTGCTGCTTCTATGCTGTAACTCAGTGGGGTTGTTTGCTATGTTGTTTCTTTATAAGGGTGGGGACTCAGTTTTCTATCACCCTCTGGCTCTTCCAGAGTGGAGCCTGGTAATTTTTTAAGTACTCCTAATTAAGCCCCACTGGCTGTAAAAACTTACAAAACTTGGTCCCATTAGTTTTCAAAGCAAAATTTTATGGAGACTCATCTTCCCAGTGAAGATCTCCTATGTCTGGGGTGCCTGGTGTGGGGTCTGCCACTTTTCTTTTTCTGTGCTTGTTGTGTCCCTCCCATTTGTGGGTAGTCTTACTGGGGATTGGTTCCCAAACGTGTTTCCACTTCTCCTACACTTTTTGATGTGTTCTCCTCTCTATGATTAACTGTGGAAAGCCCATTCTGTCAAACTTTGGGTTGTTTTCTTGGTTGGATGCTCTAATGTGGCTGTTATCTATGTGTATTTGTGGGAAGGAGTGAGCTAGGATTCTCCTACTCTGCCATCTTCTCAGAGGTCAATACTAAAAATTTTTATCCCCTAACTCCTTTCCGTGAAAAATCAATAAGTTCCCATATTTTCCTTATGGAGTTTAGATTGTTTATATAATTTATTTTTATTTTAGATTTCCTGTGTGTTTGTAGTAGAGAAATTACTTTATGTCTTCTGAAATATTCAGCACACAACTGCAAGAATATAGCTCTGTTTATTTTCTTCTTTGTTTTGATTAATAAACACTAATCTCCTGTATTATCACTTAATACTATTTATCATTAAATTTCTGAAAAAAATTACAGCTTGTGGTTAGCAAGTGATATAAAATACCAAAGGTCCCTGGAGATTGTAATTGAAGGAATGACAGTTGACCCTTGAGCAACATGGGGGGTAGTGTTGCTGACTTCCAGCACAGTTGAAAATCCACATATATCTTTTGACTCCCTCAAAACTTAACTACCAATAGCTTACTATTGACAAGAAGCCTTACTGGTAACATAAACAGTCAACACATATTTTGTATGTTTTATGAATTATAATTCTATAATTCTGTAAAATTCTATAGAATTATAATTCTATAATACTATATTCTTACAATAAATAGATAAAAGTATTATTTAAAAATCGTAAGTAAATGAAAATATATTTATAGTATTGTACTGTGAAAAATCTGCATGTAAGTGACCTGTGCAGTTCAAACCCATGTTGTTCAAGGGTTAGTTGCATATTACTGGAAAAAAAATTATGAAGAGATTCACCTGGGTTATGTGTTATTCTTCTATTTTTTTTTTTAAGATTTTATTTATTTATTTGACAGAGAGAGACACAGCGATAGAGGGAACACAAGCAGGGGGAGTCGGAGAGGGAGAAGCCGGCTTCCCGCGGAGGAGGGAGCCCAATGTGGGACTCGACCCCAGGACCCTGGGATCATGACCTGAGCTGAAGGCAGTCGCTCAACCGACTGAGCCACCCAGGCGCCCTCTTCTATTTTTCTTAATAATTTCTGAGATTATGTAGCTTCCTAATTTAAGAAAAAGTTCAATCTTCTTTTTTTTAAGATTCATTTATTTGAGAGATGGAGAGAGAGAGAGCACGAGTGAGGGGAAGGGCAGAGGGAGGAGAGAGAGAGAGAATCTCAAGCAGACTCCACACTGAGCATGGAGCACCATAAAGGGCTTGATCTCACAATCCTGAGATTATGATCTGATCCAAAACCAAGAGTCAGATGCTTGGCCAACTGAGCCACCCAGATGCCCTTTTAAAAGCAAAAAAAAAAAAAAAAAAAGTTTATTTTAAATCACTTATTGTGTAGCTAGTTCTGTTTTATATTTTATAGAATATTCTTATCATACAATATAGGATGCATGGAAGTGATATAATTTAATGGTACCTATCTATCTATCTTCCATCTACTTATCTATATTATTGTTTTTATTTTAATTCCACTATAGTTAACATGCAGTGTTATATTAGTTTCAGTTATACAATATAGTGATTCAATAATTCCACACATCACCCAGTGTTCATCACCACATCCTTAATCTCTGTCACTTATTTTACACATCCTCCCACCACCTCCCCTGTAGTAACCATCAGTTTGTTCTCTATAGTTAAGAGTTGTTTCTTGGTTTGTGTCTATCTTTTTTTCCCTTTTGCTTGTTGTTTTGTTTCTTAAATTCTGCATATTAGTGAAATCATGATATTTTTTCTTATTTTAAAATTTTATTTATTTATTTGTCAGAAAGAGAGAAAAGGTGCAAGCAGGGGGAGTGGAAGAGGGAGAAGCAGGCTCCCCACTGAGCCTGATACAAGGCTCGATCCCAGGACCCTTAACTGACTGAGCCATCCAGGGACCCCAAAATCATGATATTTTTCTTTCTCTGAATGACTTATTTTTCTTAGCATTACATTCTCTAGTTCCATCCATGCTATTGAAAATGGAAAATTTCATTCATTTTTTATGGCTGAGTAATATACCCTTGTGTGTGTGTGTATATGGTACATCTGATATATCTATTCATCTATCTATGGACAATTGGCCTGTTTCCATAATTTGGCTATTATACATAATGCTGTAAAAAACATAGGGGTGAATGTATCCCTTTGAACTAGTATTTTCATATTTTCTTGGTAAATATCCATTAATGAGATTACTGAATCATATGGTAATTCTATTTTTAAATTTCTGAGGAACCTCTTTACCATTTTACACAGTGGCTGCACCAGTTTACTTTCCCTACAGTGTGGGAAGGTTTCTTTTTCTCCATAGTCTTGCCAAGACTTGTTTCATGTGTTTTTTTATTTTAGCCATCCTGACAGGTGTGAGGTTATATCTCATTCTAGTTTTGATTTGGATTTTTTTGATGATGAGTGATGTTGAGCACCTTTTCATGTGTCTATTGCCATCTAATATCTTCTTTGGAGAAATTTCTGTTCATGTCTTCTGCCCATTTCTTAATTGGATTATTTGATTTTTTTGGTGTTCATTGTATATGTTTTTATATATTTTGCATACTAAACTCTTTATCATATATGCCACTTGCAAATATTGTTTTCCATTCAGTATGCTGTCTTTTAGTTTTGTTGTTTCCTTCACTGTGCAGAAGGTTTTTATTTTCATGTAGTCTCAATAGTTTATTCTTGCTTTTGTTTCACTTGCCTCAGGAGACATATCTAGAAAAATGTTACTATGTCCAAGGAGGAAGATGGTGGAGGAGTAGGGGACCCTAGTTTCAGCTGCCTCTGGAATGCAGTTAGATAGCTATCAAATAATTTTGAAAACCTGTGAACTCAACCTGAGATCTAAGAAAAGAATAGCTGCAATTCTACAAATAGAAAAAGCAACCACTTTTTGCAAGGTAGGAGGTGTGGAGAAGTGAATCTGAGGAGATACATCAGAAGATAAACCATGAGGGGAGGGATCCTCCAAAAAATGGCTCCTGAAAAGTGATAATAGCAGTGGAACACAAAATCAGAACTTTTAGAAGTCTGCTCCAGTAAGGGAAGTCCCTGCCGGAAAGGCACTCAGATGGTGCATCAGGGCAGAATCCTAGGTCGGACAGTGTGGTCTCAAGATTCCCAGGGACACAAAAAGAACAAGAGTGTCTGAGTGTGACAGAGTTCCCAAGCATCAGAAACAGGGAGCCGGCTGCAATCAGTGAGCCCAGGAGTGGGCTTTCAGCTCAGTGTTGCCATAGATTGTGAAATGCTGCACGATGAGGTGACTGCTCTCTGAGCAGGGGCCCAGCAAGCAGCAGAACTGTGGCAAAATCCTCCTCCTTCCTCTTGGAGGAGCAGCACAGGTGCACACCACAGGAATCTACAGGGTTTGGAGACTTGAAAGGGGGTCACATGCCTGAGATAAAAATGCTTGGTTACAGGCTGCTAGAACACAGAATGTGGATAGAAACCAGGGAGATAAAAGTGTTTACTTTTCCCTGAGGGCACACTGAAGAGTAGGGGCTGCAAACTTTCAGCTCCAGGGCTGGAGAACAGGCCCTTCCATTTTTATTTTTATCCTCTGAAGAAGTGCAGAAAGCCTTCAAGGAACAAAAGCCACATAGAGCAATCCGGAGTAGCTTACACTGAGCCCAGCCCTCTGGCAAGGGTGGTGTAACTTCATCCAGGCAAAGACACCTGAGAATCAGTGCAACAGGCCCCTCCACCAAAAGACCAGCAGGAACATCCAGCTAATACCAAGTTTACTGATCACACAAAACTTAAAAACTTCAGTGCTAGGGGAAAATAGTATATAGAATTTGAGTTTTTTTTCTTGTGAATTTTTAGTCCTTCAGTTTAAAATCTAATTCAGTTTTCATTTTTCTTTTTTTCCTTTTCAACTAGTTTCTTATTTTAGCAACATTTTTAAGTCTTTTCAATTTTCATTTTTACATTTATATTATATATATTTACATTATATGTATGTATTATATATATATTCTTCATTTTTCATTTCTTTTCATTGTATTCAATTTTATTTTTGTACATATATACATGTTTTTTTCTTTCTTTACAATTTTGGGATCTAGTTTGTTCTAACAAGCAGACCGAAATACACCCAGCACATAGTGTATTGCCCTTTTCTGTCCACCTGTTTGATTATATTCTCTTTTTCTCCATTTTTTTTCTTTTTTGGTTTGTGATCTCTTCTGATTTGTTTAGTGTATATTTTCCTGGGGTTGTGGTTGATATTTTTGTATTTTGTTCTCTAATTCATCTATTCTTCTCTGGACAAAATGATAAGATGTAAAAACTCACCCCAGAAAAAAGAACAAGAGGTAGTACTAACAACCAGAGACTTAATAAATATGGATAATAGTAAAATGTTGGAGCTAGGATTCAGAATAATGATTATAAAGATACTAGCTGAGCTAGAAAAAAAGCATAGAACAAACTAGAGAATCCCTTTCTGGAGAAATAAAAGAACTAAAATCTATTCAGTTTGAATCAAAAAAGGTATTACTGAGATGCAATAAAAATGGAGGCTCTCACTGCTAGGATAAGTGAGTCAGAAGAGAGAATCAGTGACATAGAAGACAAAATGAAGGAGAATAAAGAAACTGAGGAAAAGAGATATAAACAACTACTGGATCAAAAAGGGAGGATTTGAGAGATCAGCAATACCATAAAACAAAACAATATAATAATAATTGGGGCCCCAGAGGAAGAGGAAAGAGAAAAAGAGGGGGGAGGAAGGTATATTTGAGCAAATTATAGCTGAGAAGTCCCTAATCTGGGAAAGGAAACAAGCATTCAAGTCCATGAGGCACAGAGAACACCCCTATGGATCAATAAAAAATAAGTCAACACCTTAACATATAATAGTAAAGCTTGCAAATTTCAGAGACAAAGAGAAAATCCTGAAAGCACCTCAGGACAAGAGGTCCTTAAACTACAGAGGTAGAAACATAAGGCTGGCAGCAGACTAATCCACAGATACCTGGCAGGCCAGAAAGGACTGGAATGATATATTCTGGATGCTAAATGACAAAAATATGCAGCCAAGAATACTTTATCTTGCAAGGCTATCATTCAGAATAGGAGAGATAAAGAGCTTCCAGGTAAAAGAGAAACTAAAAGAATTTGTGATCACTAAACCAGCTCTGCAAGAAATATTAAGGGGGATCCTTTAAGCAAAGAGAGAGCCCATAAGTAACATAGACTAGAAAGGAACAGAGACTATATACAGAAACAGTGACTTTACCAGTAAAACAATGGCACTAAATTCATATCATTCAATAGTTACTCTGAATGTAAATGGGCTAAATGCTCCTATCAAAAGGCACAGGGTATCAGATTGGATTAAAAAAAAGCAAGAACCATCGATATGCTGTCTACAAGAGACTAATTTCAGACCCAAAGTCACCTCCAGATTAAAAGTGAGGTGGTGGAGAAAAATTTATCATGCTAATGGACATCAAAAGTAAGCTGGGGTAGCCATCTTTATATCAGACAAATTAGATTTTAAACCAAAGACTGTAATAAGAGAAAGGACATTATATCATAGTTTAAAAGATCTATCCAACAAGATCTAGCAATTGTAAATATTTATGCCCCCAACTTGGGAGCAGCCAATTATATAAACCAATTAATAACAAAATTAAATAAACAAATTGAGAATAATACAATAATATTAGGGGACTTTAACACCCCACTCATAGCAATGGACAGATCATCTAAGCAGAAGATCAACAAGGAAACAAGGGCCTTGAATGACACACTGGACCTGATGGACTTCACAGATCTATTCAGAGCATTTCATCTGAAAGCGCAGAATAAACATTCTTCTCTAGTGCACATGGAACATTCTCCAGAATAGATCATATACTGGGTCACAAATCAGGTCTCAACTAAAACTAAAAGTTTGAGAATATTCCCTGCATATTTTCAGACCACAGTGCTTCAGAACTTGAACTCAATCACAAGAGGAATTTTGGAAGGAATTCAAATACTAGGATGTTAAAGAGCATCTCAGTAAAGAATGAATGGGTCAACCAGGAAATTAATGAAGAATTTTAAAAATTCATGGAAACAAATGAAAGTGAAAACACGACTGTTCAAAACTTTGAGATGCAGCAAAGGCAGTCCTAAAGGTAATTACATAACAATACAAGACTTTCTCAAGAAACAAGAAAAGTCTCAAATATACAACCTAACCATACACTTAAAGGACCTGGAGAAAGAACAGCAAATAAAGGCTAAACTAAGCAGGAGATGAGAATTAATAAAGCTTAGAGCAGAAATCTATGAAATAGAAACAAAAAGAACAGAACATCAATGAAACTAGGAGCTATTCCTTTGAAAGAATTAATAAGATCGATAAAGCCATAGCCAAACTTATCAAAAAGAAAAAAGACCCAAATTAACAAAATCATGAATGAAAGAGGAGAGATCACAGTGACGCTAAAGAAATACAAACAATTATAAGAACATATCATAATCAACTATATGCCAACAAATTAGGCAATCTGAAAGAAATGTATGAATTCCTAGAAACATAAAGTACCAAAACAAACAGGAAGAAATAGAAAACCCAAACAGACCCATAACCAGGAAGGATATTGAAGCAGTAATCAAAAATCTCCTAAAAACAAGAGTACAGGACCAGATGGCTTCCCAGGGGAATTCTGCCAAACATTTAAGGAAAAATTAATACCTACTCTTCTGAAGCTGTTTCAAAAAAATAGAAATGGAAGGAAAACTTCCAAACTCATTCAATGAAGCCAGCATTACCTTGATCCCAAAACCAAAGACCCCACCAAAAAGAATTACAGACCAATATCCCTGATGAACATGAATAACAAAATTCTCCCCAAGATGCTAGCCAATAGGCTCCAACAGTACATTGAAAGGATTATTCACCACAACCAAGTGGGATTTATTACTGGGCTGCAGGGTTGGTTCAACAGTCACAAATCAATCAATGTGATATGTTACTTTAATAAAAGAAGGGACAGGACCCACATGATCCTCTAAATAGTTGCAGAAAAAGCAATTGACAAAATACAGCATCCTTTTTTGATTAAAACTCTTCACAGTGTATAAATTTAAGGAACATACCTCAATATCACAAAAGCCATATACAAAAAGCTCACAGTGAATATCATTTTCAATGGGGAAAAACTGAGAGCTTTTTCCCTAAGATCAGGAACACCACAGGGATTTCCACTCTTATCACTGTTGTTCAGCAAAGTACTAGAAGTCCTAGCCACAGCAAACTGACAACAAAAAGAAATAAAAGGCATCTGAATAGGCAAAGAAGTCAAACTCTGACTCTTCACATGATACTCTACGTGGAAAACCCAAAGACTACACCAAAAAATTGCCAGAACTCATACAGGAATTCAGCAATGTGGCAAGATACAAAATCAATGCACAGAAATCAGTTGCATTTCTATACATTAGCAACGAGAGAGAAGAAGGAGAAATTAAGGAACTGATCCCATTTACAATTGCACCCAAAACCATGAGATCCCTAGGAGTAAACCTAATGAAATAGGTAAAGGATCTATACTCTGAAAACTACAAAACACTCATGACAGAATTTGAGGAAGAAAGAAAGAAATAGAAAAACTTTCCATGCTCACAGATTTGAAAACCAAATATTGTAAAAATGTTATGCTTTTCAGAACAGTCTATACATTCAATGCAATACCTATCAAAATACCATCAACATTGTTCGCAGAGCTGGGACAAATAAACCTAAAAGTTTATGGAACAAGAAAAGACACCGAATAGCCAAAGGAAATTTGAAAAAGAAAGAAAGAAAACACAGCTGGTGGCATTACAATGTCAGAATTCAAGCTATATAACAAGGCTGTAATCATCAAGACAGTGTGGTACTGGCACAAAAATAGACACATAGATCAATGGAAAAGAATAGAGAACCCAGAAATGGACCCTCAACTCAATGGTCAACTAATCTTCGTCAAAGCATGAAAGAATATCCAATGGAAAAAAGACATTCTCTTCAACAAATGGTATTGAGAAATTTGGACAGCCACATGCAGAACAATGAAGCTGGATCATTTTCTTACACCATACACAAAAACAAACTCAAAATGGATGAAAGCCCTAAATATAAGACAGGAATCCATCAAAATCCTTGAAGAGAACACAGGCAGCAACCTCTTCTTCCTTGGCTGCAGCAACTTCTGGCTAGATACATCTCCAAAGACAAGGGAAACAAAGGCAAAAATGAGCTTTTGGGACTTCATCAAGATAAAAACCTTTTCCACAGCAAAGGAAACAGTTGACAAAATCAAAAGACAACCTACAGAATGGGAGAATACATTCACAAATGACTTACAGATAAAGGGCTGGTATCCAAGATGTATAAAGAACTTATCAAACTCAACACCCTAAGAACAAATATTCCAGTCAAGAAATGGGCAGAAGACATGAAAAGACACTTCTCCAAAGAAGACCTACAAATGGCCAACAGACACATGATAAAATGGTCCATATCACTTGGCATCAGGGAAATACAAATCAAAACCACAATGAAATACCACCTCACATGTTTCAGAATTACTAAAATTAACAATGTTGAAAACAACAAATATTGGTGAGGATATGGAGAAAGGGGAACCCTCTTAAACTGTTGGTGGGAATGCAAGCTAATGCAGCAACTCTGGAAAACAGTATGGAGGTTCCTCAAAAAGTTAAATATAGAGTTACCCTAGGGCCCAGCAATTGCACTATTAGGTATTTACCCCAAAGATACAAATGTAGTGATCCGAAGGGGCACCTGCATCCCAATGTTTATAGCAACAAGGTCTACAATAGCAAAACTATGGAAAGAGCCCAGATTTCCATCAACAGATGAATGGATAAAGATTTTATATATATATAATTGACTCTATATATTATATATATAATGTGAGAATAATTATATATATACATATACAATTGAATATTACTCAGACATCAAAAGAAAAACGAAATCTTTCCATTTGAAAAGACATGGATGGAACTAGTATTATGCTAAGCAAAGTCAATCAGAGAAAAACAATTATCATATGATTTCACTCATATGTGGACTTGAAAAATCAAAACAGAGGAGCATAGTGGAATGGAGGGAAAAATAAAACAAGATGTAATCAAAGAGGGAGACAAACCATAGAGTCTTTTAAACATAGGAAACAAAATGAGGGTAGCTGGAGGGGAGCGGGTTATAAGATATGGTAACAGGGTGATGGGAATTAAGAGGGATCCGTGATGTAATGAGCACTGAGGGTTCTATACAACTGATGAATCACTGAACTCTATCTCTGAAACTAATAATACACCATATGTTAATTGAATTGAGATTAAAAGAAAGAAAAATGTTGCTATGACCAATGTCAGAGACATTACTGCCTGTGCTCTATTTTAGGATTTTTATGATTTCAGGTGTTACATTTTTTCACTTTAATTTAATTTTATTATGTTATGTTAGTCACGATATAATACATCATTAGTTTTTGATGTAGTGATCCACGATTTATTGTTTTCATATAACACCCAGTGCTCCATGTAGTACGTGCCCTCCTTAATACCCATCACCGGGCTAACCCATCCCCCCACACCCCACCTCTCTAAAACCCTCAGTTTGTTATCGGAGTCCATAGTCTCTCATAGTTCATCTCCCCCTCCAAATCCCCCCCTTCATTTTTCCCTTCCTTCTCCTAATAGCCTCCATGCTATTCCTTATGTTCCACAAATAAGTGAAACCGTATGACAATTGACTTTTTCTGCTTGACTTATTTCACTTAGCATAATCTCCTCCCGTCCCATCCATGTTGATGCAAAAGTTGGGTATTCATCCTTTCTGATGGCTGAGTAATATTCCATTGTATATATGGACCACATCTTCTTTATCCATTCATCCATTGAAGGACATCTTGGCTCTTTCCACAGTTTGGCTATTGCAGACAGCCCAGATATGGACCCTCAACTTTATGGTCAACTAATCTTCAACAAAGCAGGAAAAATATGCAATGGAAAAAAGTCTCTTCAATAAATGGTGCTGGGAAAATTGGACAGTTATATACAGAAGAATGAAACTTGACCATTCTCTAACACCATACACAAAGATAAACTCAAAATGGATGAAAGACTCAATGTGAGACAGGAATCCATCAAAATCCTAGGGGAGAACATAAGCAGTAACCACTTTGACGTCGGCCACAGCAACTTCTTTCAAGATTCATCTCCAAAGTCTAGTGAAACTAAAGCAAAAATGAACTTTTGGGACTTCATTAAGATAAAAAGCTTCTGCACAGCAAAGGAAACAGTCAACAAAACAAAGAGGCAACCCACAGAATGGAAGAAGATATTTGCAAATGACACTACAGACAAAAGGCTGATTTCCAAGATCTATAAAGAACTTCTCAAACTCAACACCCAAAAAACAAATAATCAAGTCAAAAAATGGGCAGAAGACATGAACAGACACTTCTCCAAAGAAGACATACAAATGGCTAACAGACACATGAAAAAATGTTCATCATCATTAGCCATCAGGGAAATTCAAGAGTACTAAATGTAATTTAGTACTCTAATCCACTTTGAATTTATATTTGTATATGGTGTAAGAAAATGGTCCAGTTTCATTGTTTTGCATGTAGCTGTCTGGTTTTCCCAACATCATTTTTTGAAGAAACTCTCCTTTTATCATTGCATATTCTTTCCTTCTTTGTCAAAGATTAATTGACCATATAATTGTGGGTGGGTTTATTTATGGGTTTTTTATTCTGTTTTATTGATCTATGCATCTATTTTTGTGCCAGTACCAAACTGTTTTTGTTTTATTTATTTATTTAAGAGAGAGCGAGAGAGAGCAAGGGAAAAAGAGAAAATGAGCATGGGGAGGAGAGGAAGGAGAGGGAGAAGCAGATTCCCTGCTGAGCAGGGAGCCTGATGTGGTGCTCCATACCAGGTCCCTGGGATCATGACCCAAGTCAAAGGCAGATACTCAACCCACTGAGCCACCCAGATACCCCAAACTGTTTTGATTACTATAGCTTTGTAATAAAACTTGAAGTCTGGAATTGTGATACTTCCAGTTTTGTACTTCTATTTCAAGATTGCTTTGGCTATTTGGGGTCTTTTGTGGTTCCATACGAATTTTATGATTTTTTTTCCATTTATGTAAAAAATACTGTTGGTATTTTGATAGGGATTGCATTAAATGTGTAGATTGCTTTGGGTAGTATAGACACTTTAACAGTGTTTATCCTTCTAATTCATTAGCATGGAGTGTCTTTTCATTTCCTTGTGTCATCTTAAATTTCTTCCATCTATGTTTTATAGATTTCAAAGTACAGCTCTTTCACCTCTTTGGTTAGATTTATTCCTAGGTACTTTATTCTGTTTAGTGCAGTTGTAAATGGGATTATTTTCTTGATTTTTCTTTCTCCTGCATCTTTATTAGTGTATAGAAATGCATCAGATTTCTGTACATTGACTCTATCCTGTGATTTTACTGAATTTGTTTATCATTTCTAGTAGTTTTCTCATGGAGTCTTTCAGGTTTTCTAAATATTGTATCATGTCACCTGAAAATAGTGAAAGTTTTACTTCTTCCTTACTGATTTGGATGCCTTTTATCTCTTTCTTTTTCTTTTTTTGTCTGATTGCTTGTGCCTGGGATTTCCAGTACTATGTTGAGTAAAAGTGGTGAGAGTGGACATCCTTGTTTTGCTCCTGACCTTAGGGGAAATTCTCTGTTTTTCTCCATTGAATATATTTACTGTGAGGTTTCCATATATTGCCTTTATTATGTTGAGGTATATTCCCTCTTAATCTACTTCATTGAGGGTTTTTATCATGAGTGGATGTTATACTTTGTCAATGCTTTTTTGGCATCTATTGAAATGATCATGTGGTTTTTATCCTCCTATTGGTGTGATGTATCATGTTGATTGATTTGAGAATGTTAGATCACTCTTTAATCCTGGGAATATATTCCATTTGATCATGATGAATGATTTTTTTTTTTTTATGTATGCTCTATTCAGTTTGCTAGCATTTTGCTGAGGATTTTTGAATCTACGTTCATCAGAATTATTGGCCTGTAGGTCTCTTTTTGTGGTGTCTTCATCTGGTTTAGTATCAGAGTAATTCTGACCTCATAGAATAAATTGGGAGATTTTCCTTCTTCTATTTTTTGGAATAGTTTGAGAAGAATATGTATTAACTCTTCTTTACATGTTTGGTAGAATTCACCTGTGAAACTCTCTGGTCCTAGACATTTCTTTGCTGGGAGTTTTTTGATTACTGATTGAATTTCCTTGCTGGTAATTGGTCTGTTAAAATTTTCTGACTCTTCCTGCTTCTGTTTTGGTAGGTTATATGTGTCTAGGAGTTTATCCATTACTTCTAGCTTGTCCAATTTGTTGGCATATAATTTTTCATAATATTCTCTTACAATTTTTTTTTAATCTGTGCTGTTGGTTATTATTTCTCCTCTTTCATTTGTCATTTTGAGTCTTTTCTCTCTCCCTCTCTTTCTCCCTCTGTCTCTCTCTCTTATTATTTATTTATTTATTTATTTATTTATTTAGGTTAGTCAAGCTTTATCAATTTTGTTTATTATTTCAAAGAAACAGCTTCTGGTTTCATTAGTCTGTTCTATTATTATTTCTTTTTTTTTAGCTTTCATACTTTTTTTTTTCCTGCTGTAATCTTTATTATTTCCTTCCTTTTGCTGGTTTTGGGCTTTGTTTATTCTTCCTTTTCTACCTCCTTTAGGCATAAGGTTAATTAGTTTTGTTTCTGAGATTTTTCTCACTTCTTGAGGTGGACCAGTATTGCTATAAGTTCTCTCTGAGTACTGCTTTATTGCATCATAAAGATTTTAGCCTGTTGGGTTTTCATTTTCATTTGTTTCCATGTACTTTCTTATTATTTCTTGTTTGACCCATTCATTGTTTAGTAGTATGTTATTTAACCTCCATATATTTGTGGTTCTTTCTGGATTTTTTCTTGTGGTTGGTTTCTAGTTTCATTGCATTGTGGTCAGAAAAGATTTATGGTATGACTTCAATTTTTCTGAATATGTTGAGACTTGTGTTGTGCCTTAATATGTGATCTGTCCCAAAGAATGTTCCATGTGCACTTGAAACAACTGATTCTGCTGTTTTAGGATGGAATGTTCTGAATATATCACTTAAATCTATCTGGTCAAGTGTGTCACTCAAAGCCCCTTTTTCCTTATTGATTTTGTTTGTATGAGCTGTCCATTGATGTAAGTGGGGTGTTAAAGTCCCATACTATTATTGTATTACTATCAATTAATTCCTTTTTGTTTGTTATTAACTGTTTTATGTATTCAGGTGCTCCCATTTTGGGTGTATATATATTTACAATTTATCAATGTATCTATCTATCATCCAGGTTCCCACTCTGCAGTTAGCAGGGGAAACATTTTTACATAGATAGTCCTTTTAGCTACAATCCACAAATCATCTAACCCATTTAAACAGCTTAAAAGATAAACTTATATAAACACATGTGATATATTTTGTGTCAATCTTGTCAATCATAAAGCTGCTTGCTGGTAAGTTACTTGAATTTTGGTAGTCCTTGATAATGTAAAAAAATATAGGACATGTTAATTTTATATTTTAGTATAAGATTTCTTGCTATCTTCATCAGAATGACTATCTCTTATTTTGAGAGTATGTTCTACTTCTTAGTTCTTTTTTTTTCCTTTCTAACTTCCAGTTTTGCCAATATGGAATCCTATTTCTCTCAGTCCTCCCTTTTACAACTAAAATTTCCTGGTTGTAAAAAAAAAAAAACAAGAATTATAAGAAGACTGAATGATGAGAAGAAGAGGTTAAGGTGGGTAGGGACATAAGGCTTTAATAAGCATGTGGTAGATTTCCTTTTGCTTTTTATATATTCTGAATGGAAAGATGGATAAACCCCCATCCCAAAACCACCAATTAGCATAGTTGAAAAAAATTAAAAAGCCTGTTACTTTTAGCCAAAATACTGGTAAAAGGGTAGCCTAACAGAACAGAAAAAAAACTTTTTTTAGTACAACTTACTCCTGCCAAACACCAATGGAGAAAATGTCATTCCCCCCCACCCACACAAATCAAGGTAGGGTGAGTGAAGACCTTATCTGCCTGCCTCATCTTTCCTGTAGAAACAAGGGCTGGTGTTTTATTTCCCCTGCCTGGTGGTGTTGAGGGGGCCAAGCAAGGATCTGATTTCCATCCCCATCCCATGCCTCTCTCAAATTTCCCACCAAAGTAATGTTGGCAGGGCTGAGCAGGGAGTTAATTTTCCATCCACCACGTGATTGTAGCAAGCAGTGCTTCAATTCCCTCATCTTGGTAATCTCAATGAGATCTAGCAATGAACTTTGGCCTTCACATCAACCCCACAATAAAACTTAAGATAAGGCCGGCTAGTTGGCTTTGTGCTTCCTCACTTCCCCAGTGTCAGAAGGGTATTAAAAGGAGATGAGTCTCCACCCACATTCAGCATCAGTGGAAGTGAATAAAGTGCTATTAAGAACTGGTAGCTGGCACTCGATTTCATGCCTCTATTCTGTCAGCATAGTCCAGGTGTGAGCTGAACTTTCATTATCACCCAACACCAACAAGGTGGAAAAGGCTGTGGGAAGTGGGCTGGGTGATATACTGCTACTCTAGTCCCTGGTTTAGGCAAGGGAACTGAACATATAACTCACAAATCTTCAGTGAGATGGTGTGAGTGAGCACTACACTTTTTTATGGTGTGTTATCAGTGGAGTCCAAGGGAAAACAGCTTCTATCCACCCTCCCCAGACCTGTGTGCTACACCTAAATAAGATGAACCCCTGCTAAAAAAAGATTAAATAAGACCCAAAGTCTCAAAAAAAAAAATACCCAAAACACCCAGGATACAATAGAAACCACTTGGTTTATTAAGAACTAGGACAATAGCAACTTGAAAAAGAAAAGAATGTCAGTAGATGCTGATACTTACATGGCAGATGTTAAAATTTTCTGACAAGGAATTTAATCCATTTGTTTAAAAAACAGTTTTCATGAGTAATGATGAACAAATTCAAAACAAATGAAAACATAGAAAATTTAGCAAATAATTAGAAGATATAAAAAATATGAGAAGTAAATTACAAAAGTAGAAATAAGGTAACTGAATATTTTTTAAAAATCACTGAATGGGACTAATAGTACAGTGAAAACAACAGAGGATAAAATCAGTAAATTTTAAGACAGAGCAATAGAATTTACCCAGTGTGAACAACAGAGAGAAAATAAAGTGGGGGAAAAAAACAGAGTCTAGGGGACTAATGGGAATACCATGAAAGAGGTAAAATTTATATCATCTGAATCTCAGAAGAAGAAAGAGAAAATAAAACAAAAATTTTTCAAAAAAAAAAACAAACAAACAATGGCTGAAAACATCTCTAATTTGGCAAAAGTCATAAACATACTGACTCAAGAAGTTGAGAAAGCCCTAACTAGGATAAACCAAAATAAATCTATGCCAAAACACATCAGAATTAAACTTCTGAAACACCAAAATATAGAAAATATCTTGTAAGCAGCCTGGGAGCATTAATGCATTACTTATCTGGAAACACAAATTTAATTAACAGGAGATTTCTCATACAAAACCCTGAAGACCAGAAAGAACATTTTTCAAGTACTGAAATAAAAGCACTGCCAACTATAAATTTATATCCAGCAAAAATATTCTTCAGGAATTACAAAAAAAAATAAAATCAAGCAAACAAACAGAAAAACTAAATCTACAACTACCATATGACCTAAGAATTGCACTCTTGGGCATTTATCCTTGATAAATTAAAACCTGTTCACACAAAAACCTTACACAAACTTTTATAGAAGCTTTATTTGTAGTAGCCCCAAACTGAAAACTACCAAAATATACTTCAATAAGTGAGTGGTTACATAAACTGTGGTACATCCATACTCAAAAATAGAAAATAACAAAC
This sequence comes from Neomonachus schauinslandi, assembly GCF_002201575.2. Lineage (NCBI taxonomy): Eukaryota > Metazoa > Chordata > Mammalia > Carnivora > Phocidae > Neomonachus > Neomonachus schauinslandi. The sequence goes on from NC_058419.1 coordinate 63,167,368, forward strand.
TATTGCTACACACAAGAACTTGGATGGATCTTAAGGACATTATGTTGTATGAAAAAAGCCAAAGACAATAGGTCACAAACTATATCCTTAAATTTATATAATGATTCAAAGTATCAAAATTATAGATGTGGAGTACAGATTAATGGTTGCCAGGGGTTACAGATGCAGTGGAGGGTTGGCTGTGTTTAAAAATGGGCAACACAAGGGATCCTTAAGGCGATGGTAGTGTTAATATATTGATTGTGGTGTTAGTTATACAAACTTACAATAGTGATAAAATTGTGATTAAAATTGTGATAAAATCACACACACACACACACACACACACACAAGTGAGAGTATGTAAAGCAAATGATACCTGAATAAGGTCAGTGGGTTTCATCAATGTTGGTTTTATGGTTTTACTATTATATTATATTTTTGCAAGATCTTACCATTAGGTGGAATTTGTTGAAGGATATATAGAATCTCTGTATTTAAAAAAAAAAAACTTCCTATAAATCTGTAATTATTTTAAAATCAAAAGTTTTAAAACATAGTGCCAACAACAAAATATGGTCATTCCTTTTATGAAATTATGGGGATAGTACTTGCTAGTTGGTGTTTTAAAATTCTATTTTCTTGACAAAATAGAAAGTTGGTGTCATTATGTTATTCTCTACAATGTATTTTTTTAAATGTTGCTAAACTTTCCTTTTTTTTTTTTTTTTTTAGAGAAAGAGAGCATGAGCAGAGAGGGAGGGGCAGAGGGAGAGGGAGAGAGAATCTTAAGCAGGGTCCATGCCCAGTGCAGAGCCCAATGTGGGGCTCTATCTCACGACTCTGAGATCATGACCTGAGCCGAAATCAAGAGTCAGATACTTAACTGACTGAGCACACTCAGATTCCCCAAAGTATTGCTAACTTTTAAAATCTAAAAGACTTGGAACCATTAAAATAAATTATATCAGAGTGTGGATTTTGGAAGAAAGCAAAAATGGAAGAAGAGAGGGAAGAAAGTAGGTAAACAAAAGTTTACAGATTCCTTCTCTAAAGCTCTATTTCACATTCTGTTTATTTCAAGAAAACAATGATCATAGAATAAAAAAAGTAGTGAGATAAAATATTAAACCCACTTTCTACTTTTTGATGTATTCTAACTGTGGCTGTCTATAAAGAATAAAAACTGTTCCACTGTAAGTGTGATTCCAAAGGATTCCATTCCAGGGATCACACTAACACTCCTATCAAGGACTGAACAAACTTGAATAGTACCAAAGATATCTTTTTTAGTTCTATATTTTCAGAAACTGTTTTTCAAGGAGTATGGGAAAATTTGTTTGAAAATGACATATTTGGATACTTACCTTCTTGATTTCTTCAATTATGTCATAGTGAATAAAGATCACTTTGAAAGAACACAAGTAAAGCAAACATTATGGGAGCAAAATGGATAAAGGAAATATAACACAGGCCTTGGGTGACTCAAGCAACTTATTTCCCCACAACCTCACAAACATTGGATATTATTCTTTAGCTGTTTTAAATTATAATTTATTTATAATTATAAGTGAAACTGAGCATTTTTACAGGCTTATTAGCTATATTGTCTTTTGTTCTGTGAATTTCCTCTCCATTGGTTTGCCTATTTTTCTGTGTTTTTAAAATATATCTTATTTAGTTGAAATAGCTCTTCATAAATTAATGGAGTACAAATATTTCCCTTAGGTTGTATTTTGGGGGGGGGGCTTGTGATATTTTTTGGTATTGCCTTTAAGAAATATGTTTAATTTCAATTTAGTTAACATATAGTGGGGATTATTAGTTTCAGGGGTAAAACTTAGTGATTCATCAGCTGCATGTAATACCCTGTGCTCATTACATCAAGTGCCCTCCTCAATGCCCATCACCTAATTACTCCATCTCCCCACCCACCTTCCCTCCAGCAACCCTCAGTTTGTTCCTTATAGTTAAGACTCTCTTCACATTTGCCTCCCTCTCTGTTTTTATTTGGTTTAGGTTGGGATTTTTCCATTGAATTTTTAAAAATTCTGTATTATCTAATTAATCAATTTAGTCCCTTCTGCTTTTGGATATACCTTATGATTTGATTTTTATTTCAGTGCCTCTCTTAATTTGGCTATTTTGCTTGAATTTACATTTGCCTCAACCATCCCACAGTGTAAAAGTATCTGCTTTCCTCACACATCTATTAAACTGCCCAAATTTCTTTTGGGACATTAATAAGATATGTGTATAATTTAAAAAATCACATCAATACTTTTCTTTGGAATAGTGGACTCTGCAAGTATAGCTTTCCCTAAATGGTTGGCATTAAGGAAATGAGGAAATGAAAATATAAGTTGAATATTCTTGGTGCTCCTGGCACTTGATGACATTTTAAATTAAATTAAACTAGTCAACGTATATCAAAGCACTTTATGAATCGTAGAATACCCTATAAATTCTATCTAACTATTTAATTAAAAATTTTGACAACTCGTATCAGGTTTCAGATGAAAATTAAACGTAGGATTATTTTAGGAAGCTCAGCCTTAGGTCATTTACAAAAAAATGTACCAGAACTCAGTGTCTGCTTTCTTCAACATTATGAAATATTTGACCACTTTTCTGTAATTCAGTTATCTATTTTAGTCATTATTTTCAGTAACTTACCCTCAGAAGAACTTCTTTGGAGAACAACTCTAATACTTTCCCACTTATAAACATATTCTGACATTTAGAAAAACCTAAACTTGCTGAAAATATAATAGGAAGTTAACTCATAAATAATTATAAATATGAGAATAAATGATAAATTTTCTACCTTAAATGTATTATGAATAATTATAAATATTCTCTTCATAACAATTTTATAATTAAATCCAAGTTGATGGAGCTATGACCTTGATACTACACTTTTGATGGAGGCAATCAAGTTGTTTGCTTCCTCAGGAATTGCTATACGAGGAATTGTAGGATTTACTCTAATAAGGGGGATTTAAAAAGTGCCATGTTGGGGCGCCTGGGTGGCTCAGTCATTAAGCATCTGCCTTTGGCTCAGGTCATGATCTTGGGGTCTTGGGTTTGAGTCCCACATCAGGCTCCCTGTTCAGTGGGAAGCCTGCTTCTCCCTCTCCCACTCCCTCTGCTTGTGTTCCCTCTCTCACTGTGTCTCTCTCCATCAAATAATTAAATAAAATCTTTAAAAAATAAAAAATAAAATAAATAAAAAGTGCCATGTCTGTGGCTTGTCACAGGATGGTTCTGTTTTTCCTTGGGATGATTATTTTTATTTTTGCTCTTCTCTCACCTTTTTTCTTTTTCTCCTTCCTTACTGCCATGATTCCATCCTATACCTCCTTCATCAAAGACCTTGTTCTTAGCAAGTAGTTACAGTTCTCTGGGGGTTAAAAGTCCTTCAAGACAAAATAGAATGAAATTTCCTTGTATAAGTATTGAACCCACTGTAGAAGATATGGGGAATGTTTTTAGTAATGAGGTCTGGCCAGAATTGCATTTTCCTTCTTTCTCTCTCTATATGCCAGGTCTGTCTGTGAATGCAGATAGTTATTACCACAAGAAATATTTTCCTTAAACAAAAAGTAGTGATTTTTTCCCTCTAAACATAAATGTAATGTCTATAAGCATGTATTTATATATTTATTGATATATTCAACAAGTGTTATGAGCACCCATTTTGTGTCTGGAACCATTCTATGCACAATGGATATAGCTGTAAACAAATCAAAGTTCTTGGGCTCATAAAGCTGAAATTCTAGAAGAAGAAACTGAAAATAAGTATATAAACATATATGCACATATATATAGAATTAATTATAATAATTCATATTATAACTATGTGATATGCTAGGAAGGAATTAAATACAGTCTTTTGACTGTATTTATATGAGAGGGACACCTAATCAAGATTGAGATATGATAAAAGGTCTTTCTGTAAAAGTGATATATATGTTGAGACCTGAAAAATAAGTAGAGTTAGATGGTCATAACATTCCAGGAAGATTAACATTATGTCCAGAGACACTGAGGTGATAATCGAGTACTTAACTGAGCAACAGAGAAAAGGTTTGAGTGTCTAGAATATATAGAAAGAATGGAAGAATAGCAGAAGAAACAATAAAAAGTGGTGGTTGAGACCACAGACTGGAGTCAAACTCCATGGGTCAAATTCCAGTTCTGCCAAACTTACTATCTGTGGCACTTCTGTCAAGTTACATAAACTTTCTGTACTTTAGTTTCCTCATCTGTAAAATGAGGATGATTGTAATAATACTTACTTCATGGAATTTATGTAAAGATATCTTATATAAAGGTATTTTTGTGTAAAACATTTATGAAAATACCTGGCACATAGTAAGTATTAGTAACTATTATTACAAATATTTTAATTGTTTTTGAGAGAGAGCATGAGTTGGGGTGGGGAGGGGTAGAGGGAGAGAGAATCTCAATCAGGCTCTATGCCCAGTGTGGAGCCCAAAATGGGACTTGATCCCATGACCCTGAGATCATGACCTGATCCAAAATTAAGAGATGAATGCTTAAATGTCTGAGCTACCCAGGCACCCCTTATTACAAATATTTTAAATACCTCTCCCAGGAATAACTTGCATCAGTGTGTCATCTTTCTGATAGGCATTAATACATACAATTTGACTCATAAAAGATTTATTTAAGAAAGAAATATTTTTAGTCTAACCACTCATTTCACGAGAAGATAAGGAGACTCAGTCTCAAGCACCTAGTTGGTAATAAACCAAGTCTAGTTCACAAAGTCTATTGATTGTCATAATAATGCTCTTCCCAAATAATTACCCCAGTTCTTCAGTGAGTGTTCAATTTTGTATCAGATTCTATTGCACTTTGGACTTAGAAGATATAGGCTCTTCTGGATATGGAATGGAGTAACTTTCAAATCTTAAGCCAGACATAAACTTTGCTAAACCTGAATCTACTTCATTCTTTCTCTTGCATGCTTGATCAAAGAGAAAGCCAATGCTTTGTTGGTGGAGTCATATAATTACTCTGGGCTTCATACATGAACTAATTCTATAGTAGCCTAGTGACAGACAGACAATATTTCCCAGAAGTTCCACAGGAATAGAAGGATTATTCCTCATTTGAATTATTGTATACTGGGATACTATTTTCTTTTCCACTCCCTGATGATCTACTTCCAGAAATACTTGCATTTTAAGCTTATATCGCTGCATTCTGTACTGATTTAGAACATGCCATCATAATAATTTTTGTTCAGAGATGAAAAATCATTAGGAAATATTTGGGGCATCTCTATGCACTTCAATAAATATTACATACCTACTAAGTCCCATGAATTTAATTAGGTCTGTGTAGAATATGAAGACAAAGTGGGCATATCTCTTGACCTTAATAATTTACCACCTAAAAAGGAAAGTAAAGAAAGGGCAGAAATAACTATCATATCATACTATGAAGAGAGCCAAGGGAAGGTACAAAACAATCTGATGAGTCTTCAACTAAGGGAAGTAAATAAAGATTGTATATTTGGGGACTGAGAATAAAATTATAGATGAAGTACAATTTTAGATGGGCTTTTAAATATCGAGTAGAATATCAACAGGCAAAAATGACAAGGAAGGGAATTGTTGTAGAGGAGACACTATTAAACAAAAGCATGGAAACAGAAAAAAATGCTGTGCTCAGGGAATTGGGAGTAGTTTCTTTATCTTGGAGCATAGGGCATGTGTATGAAAGCTAAGAAATGAGCATGGAAAGAAACACTGAGTCCAGATTATTAAACACTCTGAATGTCAAACTGAATATTTAGGACTTAATTATGAAGATAATGAGAGTGTTTATGAACAGTGTCATAATTATAACTACACTAAGAAGATGTCTCTGGTAGTGATATGTAAAACATCTCTGGGAGATAATTAAACACAGAGAGAAGCAGTAATAGTCTAGAGGTGATACAGGATTAAAGCTTGAACGGGTATGGTAGCAGAGATGATGAACTTAGTCATTGTAGATGTAGAATTTGTGGATCTTGACAAGTTATTCCATGTGAGGAATGAGTGAGTGAGAGATGCTCTCATTTTGTGCTAGAGAAGGTCGGGGAATGGTGGTGCTATTATTAAGAATAAAAAAAAAAGGGTACAGTCTGTTTTCTTTTTATGGTGCTTATTATACCATCATGCTTGACTAGTTTCTTAATAAATAAACAATATAGGGTAGTAGTTAATAGCATGGACTCTGAAGTCAGATTGTCTGGGATCAAATCCTTATTCCACTGCTTCCTAGTTTTGTGATCATAGGAAAGTTGTGCAAACTCTCCAAGTTTTGGTTTCCTCAGTCTGAAAAATGAGTGTTGAAAATAATAGTACCTACCTCAGAATGTTGCCACAAGGATTAAGTTATAATCTATAAGACTGCTTATGATATTAACTAACATTTAAATAATTATATAATACTACAGATATTTTGGAGATACTAAGAATCAGTTCTTGCTCACCTAAGAGGGACTAGCAGACAATATACATATGAAAAATAAATAATTTTGAGGGGCGCCTGGGTGGCTCAGTCGTTAAGCGTCTGCCTTCGGCTCAGGTCATGGTCCTGGAGTCCTGGGATCGAGCCCCACATCGGGCTCCCTGCTCCGCGGGGGGCCTGCTTCTCCCTCTCCCACTCCCCCTGCTTGTGTTCCCTCTCTCACTGTGTCTCTCTCTGTCAAATAAATAAATAAAATCTTTAAAAAAAAAAAAGAAAAATAAATAATTTTGATAAAAATATAAAAAAGAAAATAAGGAGCAAGAAATGAATTTAATGACAAGCCATTAATGTTGTCCTTGAAACTCTTCTAAAGCCCAAACTCTTTCCCCTGATACAGAATGTTCTAAGCCCTTACTGGCCATTTTGCATATTAAAAACTCACCAACAAATTGTTTCCACCCTACCACTGAACTTCAAAAAATGTGAAGTTCAAGGGTTAACAAACTTAAACATTTAAAGAGTCATGAAATGGACAGTTTCCGCTTTCCATCTGGCTTTTATCAATTGTAAGTCAGGTTTAGAAGAACTGCTACACAATCAAAACACACAATCTCCTAGTCATATAATTCAATTTTATAAATGAATTACTTATGTGCTTATAAGTAAATACATTCCTATGCATGAAGATATCAACTGCTGTCAATGATATAATCAAATCCAGGGAAAAATGCTATCCTTGTAAACACTTTAAACTTAGAAAGTCTCCACATTTCTGAACTGTGATAAATCCAATCAGAAACATTTCAGTCTTTCAGAAAGGGCAAGTTAGAAAAAAAGATTTTCAACAGAGAGGCACAAAATCAAGAGATCAGACATTAGAACAGAACCATTTATTTTTGTTAGAGAATGCAGGTGAGTTAAAAAAAAAGAAAAAGGAAACTACTATTCTGTACCACTTCCAATGTCTGGAGAACATGTATACATGCCAAAAGAAAGTAAATGTTTCTAAGCTGGTGACTATGAGAGATAGGTGACTATCTCTGAAAGATAACACAAAATAAAGGAGAGCTTTTGAGTCTGACAAACTTGGATATAAATTCTGGCTCTGCTACTCACCAGCTGTGTGACCTTGAACAGTTTACTCAAGCTTCATGGTCTTTGTTTTATATATATATTAAATATATTTCCCCTATCCCACAGGGTTAGACCAAAAATGAGGGAATAACAACATATATGTAAGGTATCTAGTGCTGTGGTGCCTGGCATATAAGCACATGGATGGCCCAAAGACTAATAACTCTTAAAATTTGTTATTCATCTTAGCACAAATAATCAAACTTCTCGGCCTTTGTTTGTCTTCTGTGAAAGTGAATAAAATAGCAATCTATGGACTGGAGTAAATATTGATATAAGTATACTGATGCACATGAAGGGAATATTAGTTTATGTATATTAACACACAATATTGAACTTTAAATTTATAAATTAATTTTCATTTTCCCAAGAGCTTTCACAAACTTTAAATTATGTATTCCACACAACAAACCTGTGATGTTTGCAGGGCAGGCATTTTTATCCCTATTTGCCAAATGAAGAAAAGTATTGAATTGCTTATTTCCTGCTTGCCCAAGTTCATACAACTAAGACAATAATTCAGGTAATCTACTGCTTTATTATAACAAAGTGACACATCTTAAATGTGTGATGCTTTTTTATACTCCACACAGCATCTTTTTGGCTTTGCATAAAATTACTCTTTTTGTCCTTGCAATTCAAGAAAGTACATTGAGATTACCAGGTGAAAGATTTTAAACAAACACAAAGTACTATTGTGTTTTAAAACCTTATAAAATTTTTTGATTCCACATATGGGTGAAATAATGTGATATTTGTCTTTCTCAGTCTGACTTATTTCACTTAGCATAATACCCTCTAATTCCATCCAGATTGTTCCAAATGAAATGAAAACAGATAATAAACTAACAAACAAAAAGCAGGATTTCACCTGTAAATACAGAGAACAAACTGATGATTGGCAGAGGGAAGGGGGTGGGTGATGTGCAAAATGGGTGAAGGGGAGTGGGAGACACAGGCTTCCACTTATGAAATAAGTCACAGGAAAGAAAGACACAGCATTGGGAATATAGTCAATGATATTGTAATAGCATTGTGTGGTGACATATGATAGTTGTGGTGAGAGTAGAATAACATGAACTTGTTGAATCACTATGTTGTACACCTGAAACTTATGTAACACTGTGTGTCAACTACAGTCAGATTTTAAAAAACAAGTTAAATTGCTCATTTGTAGAATTTATAGTGATATTGTAATAGTATTGTATCATGATAGACGTTAGCTACACTAGTAGTGAGCATAGCATAACATATAGAGAAGTTGAATTACTATGTTGTACACCTGAAACTAATGTAACATTTTATGTCAACTATACTCAAATAAAAACAAATTAAAAATAACTTGTAGTTTTTAAATTATAAAAGCAATCCATGCTCATTATATAAGTCAAATGGCACAGAGATATATTTAAAAATCGCTATGATACCCCAGTAAACACATATGTTACCAATTAATGATGCAGATATTCTAATTATATTTTTGTACCTGTTGTCTTTCTAAACCGGTTTTGAATAGATCCTCAGCTATTTCCTAGTAACCAATGACAAAATTTTAATGTATTTTCTAAGGTATAAGTTATAAATAAGTTCATAGAAATGTGTTACCTTACTTAATATAAACATTTATGATGTTCTAAGAGTGATTTTAACAACAACAACAACAATAACAATGAGCAGAAACAGACCCATAAATACAAGAACAAATTGATGGTTGCTTGGGGAGAGAGGGATGGGAAAACTGGGTAAAGGGGAATAGGAGATACAGACTTCCAGTTACATAATGAATAAGTTACAGGGATGAGAAGTACAGCATAGGGGATATAGTTAATAGTATTACAATAGTGTATGGTGACAGATGGTAACTACACTTGTGGTGAGCATAGCATAACATCTAGAGTTGTCAAATCACTATGTTGTACACCTGAAACTAATGTAATATTGTGTGTTAACTATAATTCAATAAAAAGAGGGATTTTAACTTTCCAGAAGCAAGATTTTATAACTATGGCTACTATTTTAAATCAGCCTAGACTGAGAATCAGAGGAGGCCTAGATTCTTACCTTTGTGTTGCTTCTAACTATTTGCCTGATTGTAAATAAATAACATCTCTCAGACTCCTATTTCTTCGTTGGCAAAATGAGGAAGGTCACTTTCAGTTTCCAAACTAAATGAGTCTATGAGACACTAATAAGATACTATCTAGTAAAATGTATCTATTAAGTCAATACTTTCCACATTAGCTAGAACCTTGTAAGTGTGTTAAATTTCAATCCACAAATTTATCTGGAATTTTCTAGAAAGATATGTGAATTTCTGGATAATTGAGTTTTGGGACAAGAGAACTATCTAAAAACTTTCATTTTAATTCTTTCTGTGGAAAATTATCATTTTATATATAACTGAGTTGACCTCTCTTTAATTTCAAGGATAGTTTAGTGGCTTTAGTTGTAAATAGCTACAAAAGGAGGTGTCTTATATAAGACATATTCTACATTATAAAGACTGTCATTGGGCACTTCCTATAGAAGATACAAGGCAGATAATAGGCATTGTTTTATATTTAAGGAAAAGTCAAAAAGAGGGATGACTGGTATGTATTGGGGCAACAGTAAGCAGGTACAAGCAATTAAATACCCTTGCTGACTAGTTTTGAAGGCCTCAAGGAAAAAAAATTGTACTGGGGCACCTGGGTGACTCTGTCGGTTAAGCATCTGCCTTCAGTTCAGGTCATGATCCTGGAGTCCCAGGATTGAGCCCCACATCTGACTCCCTGCTCAGCGGGGAGTCTGCTTCTCCCTCTGCCCCTACCTCTTCTCATGCTCTCTCTCTCAAATAAATAAATAAATAAATAAAATCTTTAATAAAAAAAGAAAGAAAAAATTGTACTACTGTAGGAAAGGATGAAAAACACAACAAAAGGGATCTCTTTATCATTCATCCATCTACCTTATCTCATTCATCATACTTTATATATTTAGAATGAAAATAAAAGTCAAGTGAGGGAGGAAGTAGGTAAAAACTATACTTTACCTTAAAAGATCTTAAGATGGCTAAAGGAAAGACATATGAAACAGATTTGGACTCGTATAAATTAACTTGCAGTTGGCTCTAGAATCTGAACAATCTGGGTTTTAATCCTGGCTCTGTTATTTACTGTCTGTGAAACATTGTGTAGATTATCACTCTCAAAGTCTGTTTTTTCATCAGTAAAATGGTTGTATTTAGAGTACAGGACTAAATGGGAATTAAATGAAGTAGTGACACAACATGCTTAGCACAGTGCCTGGCATGTACTAGAACTCAATAAATATTAGCTATCATTGGCAGAGTCATTTACTGTTTACCAAAAATCTATGTACTATTCCACATTTCCCAGTCCCATTATAATTAGGTGAAGCTGTATTGTATTAAATGTTTTGGCCCATAAACTGTAAGTGAAAGTAATGTGTGTAACTTCTGGATCAAAACCTAGAAAGGTAGAGATGAATTATTCATGCTCTTCTGCTTCTCTGCCCTGTTGACCAAGGAGGCCATGTGTTCTAGATAATATAGTTATAATATAGTAGAGCCTCTGCCAGTTTGGTCAATGAATGAACTGAATAAGAAACAGAGCTCCCTGCTGATCCATGTTAGATATGTAGCATGGGTGACAAACCAACTTGTTTTGAACCACTAAGATTTGGGGGTAGTTGCTGGGCAGCATAACATAACCTATCCTGACTGATTTAGTTAAAAGCAGCAGAATTATCATGGAGCACTGGGTGTTATGCACAAACAATGAATCATGGAACACTTCATCTAAAACTAATGATGTAATGTATGGGGATTAACATAAGAATAAAAAAAATAAAAATAAATAAATAAAATTTTTTAAAAAGCAGCAGAATTATCAATGGTCACGGCTGGGTAATAATACAGTGAAAAGTACAAAGGGATGGAAATAAATAAGGCTGGGTTCCAGACTTGTTTCTCTCATTAACTACGTGCTGGAGAAAAGTCATTAAACTGCTCTACACTTCAGTTCAGACATCTGGCAAATGGAGATAATATTATTTCTCCTTCCTTAAGATTGATGGTTGTGAGGATAACATATAGGTAAATAAAGGTCCTTTGGAAAGTTGAAATCATATGGAAATACAAAGGATTGTTATTGTTTTCTGGCTTAAGAATAGTAACTGTTTATGACAGCCTTCAACAGTAGTTAAAGAGGAATAGCTCAACAGTATTAAGAATATACATTATATTTTATCCTATCCTGGATCAAGGTGAATACTGTTTATTGGCAGGAAAAGCTCTACCATATTATAAAGAACACAAAGAAAGGATCATGGCAAAAGTTGATTTATTAACTAGTATTAAGAAAAGAAATATAGGATAGGGGTGCCTGGGTGGCTCAGTCGTTAAGCGTCTGCCTTCGGCTCAGGTCATGATCTCAGGGTCCTGGGATCGAGCCCCGCATCGGGCTTCCTGCTCAGCTGGAAGCCTGCTTCTCCCTTTCCAACTTCCCCTGCTTGTGTTCCCTCTCTCGTTGTGTATCTCTCTGTCAAATAAGTTAATAAAATCTTTTAAAAAAAAAGTAATATAATCTTGTATAAGATTCAATTTACCTATTTATTTTTTAGTATCATATACTACAATTGGAAATCACTTTAGATATGATCTAATCTAGTGCAATAGGTTCAATTTTATAGATGATTAAATTTTGACCAAATGACAAATGGTAGTTTTTAAATAACTACTAGATAATACTGTTTCTGTCCCAATGTCATTATCATTTAAGTTGATCAATATTTTTTAAGTTGTGATTTGTTTTTATATTATCATTTATCTTTTATTTAAGGTAAATGGTCTACTTTTTGAAGAGGCTGCAACATACAAGTCATGTTTACGGGAATTAATCCATTGATGAACAACATTGAGTGTTTAAAAAGAGACAAACCCAATGATGAGAAATCTTGATTGATAAGTTATCTTAATGAGTAATATTTAACGTCAATTTTTAATTGACAAATAACCTCAAGTCAAACTAAAATAGATGCCTTTATTTTTAAAATGTCTATGTAATGCATTTAGCAGCATGCTGAGATAAAATAGCCTCTTAAAATTAATGAAATGCCTCATAAGTAATGGCCACTTTTGATGAAATTCCACATGGGGTGGAGTCTAATTGAGGGTTTGAACAGATACCATGCCTTTAAAATACCAAATGTATATATCTCCTACAAACCAATGAGACCACTCTCTTTTTGCTGAATAACTTCCATACAATATAAGTTAAAGGCTAACAGAAATAAGTTAATCAGTGTGACAAAAATATCTTCCAGCATAGTATTACCACTGCCCCAAATAGTTATCATGGTCTCTAAAAATGTTTGATTTTCACCAGCTTATTTTAATCCTAGGTTGCTTATGTACAGAACCATGATAAAATAGGTAGAAACAACCCCACAGCTGTCCCTGCCTTGAGAAACAAAAGTGTTTGGCATGGACTTTAACACAATGGCCACCCATTGTCATCTTTTTAAACAGACTAAAGAGACTGAGCTATAATTAAGCACAGTTTAATGTTTTGTTATTTCGCTTTGCCAGAAACTATGTTCATACCTTTGTTTACCACATATTCCACAAAGCAATAAAGAAAAACTCATGTCCAATGCCAGCTCTCTATTGTGATTCAGAATGGCAATATTCATTATCTGGTTCCATTGCACCTGTGTAGACTTGGCTTAATATAGTATGTGACAATCTGTTATAGTCTTTAGCCCCACCCCATGATATATTTTGGATTGGCATATCAAAAGAGAAGAGATGAAGGAAATAGTGAGAACTTTTGTTTCTTCTTTGGGCTTATTTTTGCCATTACTGAATGTCTTCATCAAGAGGAGTCAATCTTATATAGTTCAAAGAAAGCTGAGCCCAGATATTTCCCCTCTTCAGCTACCTCCAGTAGCGACTGTGTAATTTGACCAAGTCATCAACATCTCTGGAATTTGCTTTCTTCATCTTCTCCATCTCTATGCTCTTTTTTTTTTTTCCTGTTGGTTAAGTCAATGACTTTTAGAATATATATAAACTTAGCAGATAAATGCGATCTGCCCCACTTCTGTTGACATTTCCATTTGTCCCATATTATCCTCTGATACTATAAAGTTGATCTCAGGTTGCTGTTGGAAAGTTGTGGTAAAGAAGAGAGAAAGCTCTCATGTTTGGCAAGTCCACAAAGGACCTGGCTGAAGAGAAAAGGAAGGAAATTATGTGATAGGCAGTATATAGAATTACTATTACATACCCTCAGCAGGCAGATTTTTAATGATTTAGATCTAAGAAAATTTTGGTCCCTTAAAGTACAGGTAATTGTCTAAAATCTTTACTCTGGCATATGGCCTTCCACAATCTGCTCTTAACTTCTGTTTCTGATCATACTTTCCCACTTAGACTCTCTCCAACCAAGCTGGGTCTTCAATGCACATTCTCTACTTAATACCTTTGCTCTTGCTATTCCCACAACCTAGGGCATTTTCCTATCTAAATATCACTTGTTCTTTCTAACACCTAGTGACTAAGAAACATTCAAGAGAAATCAATTTCTACTTTTACATAGTTGAAATAAGGACATGACTCTCAGGAATTCTGAAGTTGGACCTCTTCCCTACATTTTTGTGTTCTGTATATAATCTCACTGCAGTGAAATGTGAAAATCAGAGATTTCTGCTTTTCTCATACCCTCTTTGACTTCAGCAGTTTTCTCTGCAAAGACAGATGGTCTGATTCTGTTTTTTGTTTATTAATTTTTTTTATTCCATAGTTGTCAGAGGGAAGGGGTTGGAGGGATGAGCAAAATAAGGGACGTGGGAGATGCAGGTTTCCAGTTATTGAATGAATAAATCATAGGAATAAAAATAGAGCATAGGGAATATACTCAATGATATTTTAATAGAGTTGTATGGTGACAGATGATAGGGACACTACGATGAGCATAGCATAATGTATAGAGATGTTGAATCTGTGTGTGTGTGTGTGTGTGTGTGTGTGTGTTTGTGTCCTGGAGAGGCATAGGCTTTCTGATATCACATGATAGAAGAAAAACACTTCTTGAGTCTTCTTAAATTCTCTTTTCCAGTAGGATAGAGCTTGGTTCAAATACTTAACTGCTCAGTTTGCTCTAGTAGCATTGTGTACATTATTAGTTGCATGTTCCAAAGTAACTTTTGAAATCTTTTTGAAATCTTTCATGGAAACTGGCAATGTGAAAACACCCTGGGTCAGACTGCCATTCCTTCTCCTGCATTGACCACCAATAATGGATTTATACAAAAATACTTTCCACTTATCAAGGAAGTAGAGTCAATAATAATTGATATATCCAAACAGTATTATAGTGTCCATTCTCTGTATACCAAATGTTTACAATATAAATACTTAATATTTACATTTATTATTATTTAAACTTAATGAAGGTGATGTAGAGCTTCCAATTTTCTGGGAAGAACACGGTAGGAAATGATATAAATGGCATTGAAATAGAAAATTTTCCTGTCATTCGTGTCAGATGCTGAAATTAAAGGACTCAATGCACATACAGGTTTAAACCACTGCAGAATCATTTAAAATAACTTCAGACATTGAAAATGTTTACTCCTTGTATTTTCATTGCTCTATAAAGTGAAGAGGAGACATTTACAATCAAATTAAATTTATTCAGATCATTTCAGCATTGAGAGCTGCAATAGATTAACATTTTTTTGTCACATGAAAAGCAAGTTTATAATACTGGGTTAAAATAATAAGACATTTGAGGTTACATAAGCTGATTTATGTAGTAAAGATAATAAGTCATAAAAAAACAGAAATTACAAGGAATCCAATCTTTGCAAATTCCTTCCAGGTCTTAGTTTGAAATTAAGTAAAGGAAAGGAACCCACCAGATTCCTAATGATGAATATATGATATTTAAGGGAACAATAAATCTCCTGTAGTCTTCCAGTTTCTTTCTTTTTTTCCCCACATGGAAAGCCTTATTGGTGATGACAGTTGACAGGCATTCCTAACAACCATTATTGTTTTGGAAAGTAGTTTGCATATTTTGGCACTTTATTCTAGAAAGGAACTGATGTAAGTTGTTGCCAACATTCCACTAAATTACACCTTTAAAGATCTTTTTTGATGTTTCCACTATTTCACTTTAATATTCCTGGAAAATCCTGGAATAAGTACAGTAATTCATTCCCCAAAGAACAGCTTCCTGTAATCAGCCCTTACAAAGTTCAGGAGGTTCTATTTTCATAGGGGAAGTGCTTTAATCAAGATTAATTTTTTCCAGTTTTCAGTAATTGGAGCTCTTCCTGAGTTTTCCTCAACCCTTCTTTAGGATAAAATTATCAAATTTCTATGGCAATTAAATTTTTTAAAAGTTTAAGTGTATAGATCATTTGTACAATAGTCACCAAAGTATAAGTGAAATTAAGTAAGTGAAAACAAAGACAGGATTTAGCATGAAGGCCATAGGCTCATAAAATGCAGGTCTACAGTTGAGCTTCTCTGTTGTGAAAGAGTTTTGCTTTCTTGCCAGATGGACTTCTCTGGACCTGTTTTATCTATAGCTCCAACCAGACACATTTGTCTGATCAAACGTTCTATAATTAAGAAAAGAAATAACAGCATAAAATTATTTTTTTCATTATACGGAAAATGCATTTATACCATATGGAAACATTTGCTAACTGGAAGGTTTTTATTTTTTTTAATCGTTTTATAAGTTGCGTGCCCTACATGTATTCTTTCAAATATTATTTGAACAAATATGAAGTGACTTTATGTAATAAGATAATTGTGTAAATACCTATATGCCTCTTCCAGGATGTTTCTTAAGACTGAAAAGAACCTAAAGACTTTAGGTATCACTTATTGGCATTCATTTTGTTTTTTCTTTTTGAATAGTTGAGTACACCTAAGAAAAGTGAATGCTCTTGCCATTCAGCAAATTGAATTTGTTGGTATATGGTAATCACTTAAAGAATGCATAGAAATACTCTTTGGAGTATAATAAAGTTAGAGAAGACACTGAATCAAAAGTTGTCTATTATGTTTACATAACGGAGCTTACAGAAATATGTTTATATATGGAAATTACAAAAATATTCCAGACCTTACATCTATTGCAATTCAATTACTGCATAGGATGTATCTAAAGCAGTTTGTCTGGAGACTAAATGGCCCAAATAATTCCACTTCTCTACTGTTTTCACTCATCTATGTGTCCTTTTAGTCCATATAACTCCAGCTGCATGCTTTTCCTCAATTGAGATTTGTCTGAAGTTTTTTTCTCATGATAAATTGAGATTAGGATTTTTTGGAGGAAAACCACAGATAAAGACCCATTTTCATCACTGGTGATGTTACCTTGACCACATGGCTAAGTTATTCCTACTATGAATTTACTTCTCTTGCTCCCTCCCACCCATCTACCTTCCTTCTTGTTTTCCTTCTTTCCTTCCCCCTTTTTTCACACTCTAATCTTTGTCAACAAGTCAGTAAATGTAACTCATATTTAAGGGGTTCAGAATTATGCTCCACTTCCTTGAAAGAAGGATATACATAAATTATTTGGAGTTATGTATTATTATATTATTTTTTAATATTCTTGCTCAAATGTTTCCAGCTTTGGTTATTATGCGTTTTTCCAGTTGACTCCTTTGTCCCTTTAATATGCCCTTATAATTGTGGTATTTTTTTAAGCTTTTTCTTACTTTCTAGCTCTACAATATGTTCCAGGATTATATTGCACATTCCCTACATCTGTATACATGCATGTGTATGAATGCATTCATTTGTATCTGTATTAAGTTAAATATAAGAAGTCTATATTCATTTATCTAATGATATCTCCAACCTTAATCCAATATCACATGGTTCTTTCTAGCTTTAACTCCTGTGTTTCTATAACCTCCCACTCCAAAAATGAGAAATCTATTTCATACTGCCTGCCATCCTTTTACATATTTGTTCAGTTCCAGTGACAAGTAACCATAATTTCAGAATTATTAATTTGTACCTCTGTGAGAAACAATTTTATCAACTACTTATGTGCAGCTAGTTAATTTTCTTTTTAGACTTACAAAATCTAGTCATTTTGAAAGTTATTTAAATCAACACTTCTTTTGTCCTACCCCCTTCAGAGGTTATGCCTTACATTTGTAATATAGATAGAGTTTTCACAGTCTGTATTCTATCTTGGGTACTTCTAACCTCTGAGTTTATTTGTAAAAAATATATTCACTTATGTTCATTAATTTTGCTGTAAAGTTCTATGTATTTAACAAATGTACAGAGTAATGAACCCATCATCACATACCACACAAACTAGATTCCCAGCTCTAAAATATTCCCTATGTTTCATGTAGTCAAACTCCCTTCCCTACCCAAATTCCTGGCAAACATTAATCTTTTTTCCTTCTCTAGTTTTGATGTTTCTAAAGAGTTGTATAAATGTAAACCTATGGCATGTAACTTTAGACTGGCTTCTTTCATTTATCAATATGCATTTAAGTGTCATGCACATTGTATTTATTAATAACATTTATTTTTATTGCTGAATATTTGTTCTTTCCTGGTTTATCTTTTCATCTGTTAAAAAAACAACCTTTGTTTTTTCCAATTTTGGATGGTCATGAGTGAAAATTGTAAAAACTTTTGCATGAAGGTATTTGAATATGGACAGAAGTTTTCAAATCAGTTAGGTAAGTTTACCCAGGAGCATGATTGTGGCACCTATGGCAAGTTTGTGTTTAGCTTTATAAGAAACTGCCAAAATATTTTCCAAACTGGTTGAACATTTTTAATTCTCACCCAAAATAAATAAGATTTCCTTCTGTAATGCATCCTTACAGAAGTTAGCATTGTCATTTTTTTTTAAATGTCAGCCATGTGAATAGGTGTGCAGTATTATCTTGATTTTAAAAAATCATCCTGGGGGCGCCTAGGTGGCTCGGTCGGTTAAGCGTCTGCCTTCGGTTCAGGTCATGATCCCAGGGTCTTGGGATCGAGCCCCGCATCGGGCTCCCTACTTCGCAGGGAGCCTGCTTCTCCCTCTCCCTCTGCCTGCTGCTCTGCCTACTTGTGCTCTCTCTCTATCTTTCTGTCAAGTAAATAAATAAAATCTTTTAAAAAATTAAGAAATAAAAAATCATCCTGATAGATATGTAGTAATATCTACTATAGTTTTGACTTCCATTTTCCTAATGACATATAATGGCAAGCATATCTTCACATGCTTGTTTGCCACCTTTATGTGTTTGGTGAAGTATCTGTTCAGATCTTTTGCCATTTTTAATTGAGTTGTTTGTTTTCCTATTATTGAGGTTTTAATTTTTATTTAAATTCAATTTAATTAACATATACTGTATGTTCATCAGTTGCATACAACACCCAGTGCTCATTTCTTCAAGTGCACTCTTTAATGCCCGATACCCAGTTACCCCAGCCCCTTACTCACCTCCCGTCCAACAACACTAGTTTATTCCCTGTAGTTAAGAGTTTCTTATGGTTTTCTTCCCTCTCTGCTTTCATCTTGTTTTTTTTTTTCTTCACTTTCCCTGTGTTCATCTGTTTTGTTTCTTAAATTCTACATATGAATGAAATCATATGGTATTTGTCTTTCTCTGACTGACTTATTTCATTTAGCATAATACACTCTAGGTCATCCATGTTGTTGAAAATGGCAAGATTTCATTCTTTTGATGGCTGAGTACATATTATATATACATATATATATATATATATATATATATATATATATATATCACCTCCTCTTTATCCATTCATCTGTTGATGGCCATCTGGGCTCTTTCCATATTTTGGCAATTGTGGACATTGCTGCTATAAACATAGGGGTGCATGTGCCCCTTCAAATTAATGTTTGTGTCCTTTGGATAAATAACTAGTAGTGCAATTGTAGGTCATAGGGTACTTCTATTTTTAACTTTTTGAGGAACCTCCCTATTGTTTTCCAGAGTAGCTGCACCAGTTTGCATTCTCACCAACAGTGTAAGAGGGTTCCTCTTTCTCTGCATCCTTGCCAACATCTGTGTCCTGTGCTGTTAATTTTAGCCTCACAAAGGTGTGAGATGGTATCTCATTGTACTTTTTATTTGTATTTCCCTGATGATGAGTGATGTTGAGCATTTTTCATGTGTCTGTTAGCCATCTGACTGCCTTCTTTGGAAAAATTTGTATCTTCTGTCATTTCTTAGCTGGATTATTTGTTTTTTGGGTGTTGACTTTGAAAAGTTCATTATAGATTTTGAATACTAACCTTTTATCAGATATGTCATTTGCAAATATCTTCTCCCATCCCATAGGAAGCCTTTTAGTCTTGTTGATTGTTTCCTTCACTGTGCAGAAGCTTTTAATTTTGATGAAGTCCCAATCATTCATTTTTGCTTTTGTTTCCCTTGCCTCTGGTGACATGTCTAGTAAAAAGTTGCTATGGCTAAGTTCAAAGAGATTGCTGCCTTTGTTCTCCTCTAGAATTTTTATAGATTCCTATCTCACATTTAGGTCTTTCATCCATTTTGAATTTATTTTTGTATATGGTGTAAGAAAGTGGTCCAGTTTCATTCTTCTGCATGTGGCTGTCCAGTTTTCCCAACACCATTTGTTGAAGAACTCTCTCTTCTTCACTGTATATTTTTTCCTGCTTTGTCAAAGGTTAGTAGGTCATATAGTTGTGGGTCCATTTCTGGTTTTTCTATTCTGTTCCATTGATCTATATGTCTGTATTTGTGCCATACCATATTGCCTTGATGACTACAGCTTTGTAATATAGTTTGAAATCCAGAATTCTGATGCCTCCAGCTTTGATTTTCTTTTTCAAGACTGCTATGGTTATTGGGGATCTTTTGTGATTCCATTCAAATGTGAAAATTGTTCTAGCTCTGTGAAAAATGCTGGTGGTATTTTGATAGGAATTGCACTAAATGTGTGGATCATTTTGGATAGCATAGACATTTCAACAACATTTGTACTTCCAATCTATTAGCATAGCATTCTTTACCATTTCTTTGTGTCCTCTTCAATTTCTTTCATAAGTATTCTATAGGTCTCAGAGTACAGATCTTTTATATCTTTGGTTAGGTTTATTCCTACGTAACTTATGGTTTTTGGTGTAATCATAAATTGGATCAATTCCTTGACTTCTCATTCTGCTGCTTCATTATTGGTGTATAGAAATGCAACAGAGTATTTTTTTTTCCCAAATGCAACAGATTTTTATAAGTTGATTTTGTAACTTGTGACTTTAATGAATTCGTGTATCAGTTGTAGCATTTTTTGGTGGAGTCTTTCTGGTTTTCTTTTTTTTCTCTTTTTTTAAAGTATTTACTTATTTATTTATTTGAGAGAGAGCACGGGTGGGGGAAGGGGAAAAGGGAAAGGGAGAGAGAATCTCAAGCAGATTCCATGCTGAGTTTGGAGCCCAATGCAGGGCTTGATCTCACAACCTTAAGATCATGATCTGAGCCAAAACTAAGAGCCAGACACTTAACCAACTGTGCCATGCAGACAACCCTCTGGTTTTCTATATACAGTATCACATCATCTGCAAATAGTGAAAATTTGAATTCTTCCTTCCTGATTTGGATATCTTTTTATTGCTTTTTGATGTATGATTGTTGAGGCTAGGACCTCCAGTACTATGCTGAATAACAGTGGTGAGAGTGGACATCCCTGTCATGTTCCTGACCTTAGGGGAAAACCTCTTTGTTTTTCCCCATTGAGGATGATATTAGCTGTGGGTCTTTCATATACAGCCTTTATGATGTTGAGGTATGTTCCATCTATACCTACGTTGTTCAGGGTTTTTATCAAGAAATGATGCTATACTTGTCAAATGCTTTTTCTGAATCTATTGAGAAGAACATATGGTTCCTATCCTTTATTTTATTAATGTGGTGCATCACGTTGAATGATTTACAAATATTGACGCACACTTGCAGCCCAGGAATAAATCCCACTTGATTTGAGTGAATAGTTCTCTTAATGTACTGTTGGATTCAATTTGTTAGTATCTTCTCAAAAATTTTTGCATCCATGTGCATGAGAGATATTGGCCTGTAATTCTCCTTTTTAGTGAAGGTCTTTGTCAGTTTTTAGAATCAAGGTAATGGTGGCTTCATAGAATGAGTTTGGAAGTTTTTCAGTCCATTTCTATTTTTTGGAATAGTTTGAGAAAGGTAGGTATTAAATCTTCTTTAAATGTCTGGTAGTATTGCCCTGGGAAGCCATCTGGTCCTGGAATTTTGTTTTTTGGGAAAATTTTTCATTCTAATTCAGTTTCTTTGCTGGTTAGTGGTCTGTTCAAATTTTCTATTTCATCCTGTTTCAGTTTTGGTTGTTTCTAAGTTTCTAGGAATTTATCCATTTCTTCCAGATTGCCCCATTTTTTGGCATATAATTTTTCATAATATTCTCTTATAATTGTTTGTATTTCTGCGGTATTCGTTGTGATCGCTCCTCTCTCATTCCTCATTTCATTTATTTGGGTCCTTTCTCTTTTCTTTTTGATAAGTCTGGCTAGGGGGTTATCAATTTTATTAATTCCTTCAAAGAAGAAACTTGTAGTTTCATTGATCTGTTCTACTGTTTCTCATTGTGGTTTTTTGTTGTTGTGGTTGTTTCTATATTATTTATTTCTGCTCTAATTATTATTATTTCCTTTCTTCTGTTGGTTTCAGGCTTCATTTGTTGTTCTTCTTCTATATCCTTTAGGTGTAATGTTAGACTGTGTATTTGAGATTTTTCTTGCTTCTTGAGGTACACCTATATTGCTATATACTTCCATCTTAGGACTGCCTTTGCTGCTTCCCAAAGGTTTTGGACCATCATGTTTTCATTTTCATTTGTTTCCATTTTTTTTTTTTTTTAAAGATTTATTTATTTATTTATTTGACAGAGAGAGATAGCGAGAGCGGGAACACAAGCAGGGGGAGTGGGAGAGCGAGAAGCAGGCTTCCTGCCGAGCAGGGAGCCCGATGTGGGACTCAATCCCAGGACCCTGGGATCATGACCTGAGCCGAAGGCAGACGCTTAACGACTGAGCCACCCAGGCGCCCCCCATTGTTTTTTTTTTTTTAATTTCTCTTTAATTTCCAAGTTAATCCACTAATTCTTTAGTAAGATGTTCTTTAACCTCCATGTTTTTGTGGTTTTTCCAAACTTTTCTTGTGGTTGACTTCAAGTTTCATAGTGTTGAAGACTGCAAATATGCATGGTATGATCTTAATCTTTTAGTTCTTTTCGAGGGCTGATTTGTGATTTCAGGATGTGATCTATTCTGGAGAATGTTCCATGTCCACTTGAAAAGAATGTGTTCTGTGGCTGTAGGGTGAAATGTTCTGGAGGGAATAGTTAAGATGGCAGAGGAGTAGGGGAGCCCTAATGTTGCCTTGTCCCTCAAACACAACTAGATTAACATAAATCATTCTGAAC
Organism: Neomonachus schauinslandi; assembly: GCF_002201575.2. NCBI lineage: Eukaryota > Metazoa > Chordata > Mammalia > Carnivora > Phocidae > Neomonachus > Neomonachus schauinslandi. Next base: position 63,190,457 of record NC_058419.1, read on the forward strand.
ACCCAAGAAATCGATCCAAGGACTGAGAGAACAAACTACACAGCTACAGGTAGAAAATGGCCACATTGTGGAAGGATATAGCTTATTTTAACAAGCAGACCAAAATACACCTAGTTAAAACTTGCCACCCAGTTGACAAGGTCCATAAACCCCCCACTACAGGCAAGGAGAAACTCTGCAGAGGATTGACTGGAGGCAAAATGCAGCCAAAACACAACAGCACAGTGCACACTCCAAAACACCTCCTGAAGCACCAGGCCCAAGACAGTGTAGGACCTTTTCTTAATATAGCCATTACCCTCAGGAGCAGGAATATAACAGGCTTTCCTAACAATCACTCACACACAAAAAGAAAAAAAACAACAACAACAAAAACAGTGAACTAGACAATGACAAGACAGAGGAATTCACACCAAAAGAACAGGAAGAAATGATTTCCAGGGATTTAATCAAAGCTGATATAAGTAAGATGCATGAACCAGAGTTTAAAACAGCAACCATGAGGATACTACCTGGGTTTGAGAAAAGCAGAGAAGACACTAGAGAATCCCTATGGCAGAGATGAAAGAAATAAAAACTGTTCAAGCCAAAATAAAAAATGCTGTAACTGACATGCAAAACTGACTGGATGCAATGACAATGAGGATAAACAAAGCAGATAAATGAATCAGTGATATAGAAGATAAAATTATGGAAATAATGAAGCTAAAAATAAGAGGAAAAGAAAAGTATTGGATCGTGAATGTAGACACAGGGAACTCAGCGACTCCTTAAAACATAATAACATTCATATCAAAGGAGTCCCAGAAGAAAAAGAGAGAGAAAAGAGGGCAGAAGGTTTCTTTGAGCAAATTATAGCTGAAAATGTCCCACAACTTGGGAAAGAAACAGACATCAAAATTCAAGAGGCACAGGAACTCCTGTCAAATTCAACAAAAGCTGGCCCACACCAAGACATATTATAGTCAAATTCACAAAATACAGACAAGAAAATAGTTCTAAGCAGTAATGGGGAAAAGTCCTTAACCACAAGGGAAGACAAATCAGGTTTACAGTATATTGGTACACAGAAACTTGGCAGGGAGTGGAATGATATATTCAACATGGTGAGTGGGAAAAATATGCAGCCAGAAGTATTTTATCAAACAAGTCTGTCATTCAGAATCGAAGGAGAGATAAAGAATTTCCATGACAAACAAATACTAAAGGGGTTTTGACCACTAAAGAAGCCTTGCAAGAAATATTAAAGGGGACTCTTTGAGTGGGAAACAAAGATGAAAAACAACAAAGACTAGAAAGGAAAAGACCACATCACCAGAAACACCAACTCTACAGGTAACACAATGGCACTAAATTCATATCTATCAATAAGCACTCTGAATATAAATGAACTAAAGGCCCAATCAAAAGACAAAGAGTATCAGAATGGATGAAAAAAAAAAAAACAAGATCCATCTATATGCTGCCTACAAGAGGCTCATTTTTAGCTGTAAATACACCTGAAGATTGAAAGTGAGGGGAGGAGAATGCTCTATCCTGCTAATAGACATTAAAAGAAAGTTTAAGTACCCATTCTTATATCAAGCAAACTAGATTTTAAATGAAATACTGTAATGAGAGATGAAGAAGGGCATGATATCATAATTAAGGGGTCTATACCTCAAGATCTAACAATTTCAATTATTTTGGGCCCCAACTTGGGAGCACCCAAATATATAAATCAATTAATAACAAACATAAAGAAACTCATTGATAATGATACAATAAAAGTAGGGGCTTTAACACTCTACTTACAGCAATGGAGACATCATCTAAGCAGAAAATCAACAAAGAAACAACAGCTTTCAATGAAACACTGGGCCAGATGGACTTAACACATATTCCAAAGATTTTATCCTAAAACACCAGAATACACATTCTTTTCAAGTGTGCATGGAACATTCTCCAGGATATATCACAACCTGGCCCACAAATCAGGCCTCAACCATTTCAGAAAAAATGAGACCATACCATGCATATTTCCAGATCACAATGCTATGAAACTTGAAGTCAACCAAAAGAATAAAATGGGAGGGGTGCCTGGGTGGCTCAGTCATTAAACATCTGCCTTGGGCTCAGGTAATGATCCCAGGGTCCAGGGATCAAGCCCCACATCAGGCTCCCTGCTCAGCTGGTAGCCTGCTTCTCCCTCTCCCACTTCCCCTGCTTGTATTCCCTCTCTTGCTGTGTCTCTCTCTGTCAAATAAATAAATAAAATCTATAAAAAAAGAATAAAATTGGAAATACAATAAATACATGGAGGTTAAAGAACATCCTACCAAAGAATAAATGAAGAAATAAAAAATACATGGAAAGAAATGAAAATGGAAACATGATGGTCCAAAAACTTTGGGATGCAACAAAGGTGGTCCTAAAAGGGAAGTATATAGACATACAGGCCTACCTCAAAAAGCAAGAAGATCTCAAATACACAATAAAACCTTACATCAAAAACAGCTAGAAAAAGGAAACAAAACATAAAGCCAGTAGAAAAGAGAAATAATAAATGAGAAATAAATGATATAGAAACACACACATACACACACACAAAAATAACAATAGACCAATGAAACTAAGAGAAGGTTCTTTGAAAAAATTATATATACATATATACATATATATATATATATATATATATATATATATATATATATATCCCTAGTCAGACTTATCAAAAAAAAAAAAAAAAAGAGAGAAAGGACCCAAATAAACAAAATCTCATGAAAGAGGAGAGATCACAACTAACAGCACAGAAATACAATCATAAGAGAATATTAGGAAAATATATATGCCAAAAAACTGGGTAGTCTGGAAGAAATGGATAAATTCCTAGAAACTTAGAAACTACCAAAAATTAAACAGGAAGACATAGAAAATTTAAATGGATCCATACCTACCAACAAAATTGAATCAATAATCAAAAATCTCCTGGGGCGCCTGGGTGGCTTAGTCGTTAAGCATCTGCCTTCAGCTCAGGTCATGATCCTAGGGTCCTGGGATCGAGCTCCGCATCGGGCTCCCTGCTCGGCGGGAAGTCTGCTTCTCCCTCTCCCACTCCCCCTGCTTGTGTTCCCTCTCTCGCTGTCTCCCTCTCTGTCAAAAAATAAATAAAATCTTTAAAAAAAAAAATCAAAAATCTCCCAACAAACAAAAGTCCAGGACCAGATGGCCTCCCAGGGGAATTCTACCAGACATTTATTTTTTTTTAAACTTTAGATAATTAGTTAATTAATTATTTGTCAGCGAGAGAGAAAGAGCAAGCACAAGCAGGGGGAGCAGCAGGCAGAGGGAGAATCAGTCTCCCTGCTGAGCAAGGAGCCTGATGGGGGACTCGATCACAGAACCCTGGGGTCATGACCTGAGCTGCTTAACCAACTGAGCCACCCAGGCGTCCCTCTATCAGACATTTAAAGAAGAGTTAATACCTATCTTTCTCAAACTATTCCAAAAAACAAAAAACAAAAAAAAGAAAAAGGAAAAAAAAAAAAGAAATGGAAGTAAAACTTACAAACTCATTCCACTACACCACCATTACCTTGGTCCCAAAACCAGAAAAAGACCCCACTATAAGGAAAATGCAGACCAGTATTGCTGATGAACATGGATGCAAAAATTCTCAAGAAGATACTAGCAAATTGAATCCAACAGTACATTAAAATAATTATTCACCACCATCAATTGGGATTTATTCCTGGGCTGCAAGTGTGCCTCAATGTTTGCAAATCATTCAACATGAATGCATTGCATTAATAAAAGACAGGGGTTAAGAACCATATGTTTCTCTTCAATTGATGCAGAAAAAGCGTTTGGCAAAGTACAGCATCCATTCTTAAAAACCTTCAATGAAGTAGGTACAGATAGAACATACCTCAACATCATGAAGGCCATATATGAAAGACCCACTGCTAATATCCTCAATGGGGAAAAACTGAGAGCTTTTCCTCTATGGTTAGGAACAGACAGGGATGTCCTCTCACCATTCCTATTTAACATAGTGCTGGAAATCCTAGCCTCAGTAATCAGACAACAAAAAGAAATAAAAGGTATCCAAAACAGGAAGGAAGAAGTCAAATATTCACTATTTGCATACGAAATGATGCTCTATGTAGAAAACATGAAAGCCTCCACCAAAAAAAAAAAAAAAAAAAATCCCTAGAACCAATGCATGAGTTCAGCAAAGTTGCATGATATAAAATCAACATATGTAAATCTGTGGCATTTCTATACACAAATAATGAAGCAGCAGAAAAATAAATCAAGGAATTGATCCCATTTGCAATTGCACAAAAAACCATAAGACAACTAGGAGTAAACCTAACAAAAGAGGTAAAAGATCTGTACTCTGAAACTATAGAACACTTATGAAATAAACTGAAGAAGACATAAAGAAATGGAAAAAGAACAAACATTGCTAAAATGTCTATACTACCTGAAGCATTCTACACATTTGATGCAATTCCTATGAAAATAGCACCAGCATTTTTCACAGTGCTGGAACAAAGAATCCTAGAATTTGTATGGAACCACGAAAGACCCTGAATAGCCAAAGTAATCTTGAAAAAGAAAAGCAAAGCAGGTGATATGATTCCAGACTTCAAGCTATATGACAAAGCTGTAATCATCAAGACAGTATGGTACTGGCACAAAAACACACATAAGTCAATGGGACAGAATAGAAAACCCAGAAAAGAACCCCACAACTATAAGGTCAATTAATCTTTGACAAAAAGGAACGAACATCCAGTGGAAAAAAGACAGTATGTTCAGCAAATTGTGTTGGGGAAACTGGACAACAATGTGCAGAAGAATGAAACTAGACCACTTTCTTACACCATACACAAAAATAAACTCAGAATGGATGAAAGACCTAAATGTGAGACAGGAATCCACCAAAATCCTAGAGAAGAACACAGGCAGCAACCTCTTTGACCTCGGCTGTAGCAACTTCTTACTAGACATGTCACCAGAAGCAAGGGAAACAAAAGCAAAAATGAATGATTGGACTTCATCAGGATAAAAATCTTCTGCACAGTGAAGGTAACAATCAACAAAACTGAAAGGCAGTCTATGGGATGGGAGAAGATATTTGCAAACGACTTATCTGATAAAGCATTAGTATGCAAAATCTATAACGGACTTATCAAACTCAACACCCCAAAACCAAAAAATCCAGTTAAGAAATGAGCAGAAGACTTAAATAGACATTTTTCCAAAGAAGGCAGTCAGATGGCTAACAGACACAGGAAAAGATGCTCAACATCACTCATCATCAGGGAAATACAAATCAAAATCGTGATGAAATCTTATACCTTTGAGAATGTCTAAAATTAACAACAGAGGAAACAACAGGTGTTGGCAAGGATGCAGAGGAAGGGAAGCCCTCTTACACTGTTGGTGGGAATGCAAACTGGTGCAGCTGCTCTGGAAAACAGTACGGAGGTTCCTCAAAAAGTTAAAAATAGAAGTACCCTTCAACCTAAAAATTGCACTACTAGGTATTTACAGAGGATACAAAAATACTGATTCAAAGGGATACTTGTACCCTGATGTTCATAGCAGCATTATCAGCAATAGTTAAACTATGGAAAAAGCCCAAAGGTCCATCGATTGATTAATGGATAAAGAAAATGTGTTATATATATATTATATATATATAATATTTATATATTTATATATTTTATATTTATATATATTATATTTATATATATTATATATATATATAATATAACAAAATATCATAATGTTTAATTCATTGGTGTCTAGGCTAGGCTATCATGCAGCAATTGTATCAATTACTCTAGGCTATCATAAAGCAACCATAATCCTTTAATTGTGTAAGTCATTATATATGTGAGTAAATATGAATTTTTCACATCTTTACTTTTTTGATGTCTATTGTTAGTACTACATATAACACCTACACACACACACACACACACACACACACACACAATGGAATATTACTCTGCCTTGAAAAAGAATGAAATCTTGCCATTTGCAATGACGTGGGTGGACCTAGAATGTATTATGCTATGCAAAATCTGTCAGAGAAAGGCAAATACCATATGACTTCACTCATATGTGGAATTTAAAAAACAAAACAGATGAACATAGGGGAAAAAGAGAGACAAACCATAAACCAGACCCTTATCCATAGAAAACACTGAGGATTGCTGGAGGGGGGCAGGGGAATGGGTTGAGTGGTTATGGGTATTAAGTATGGCACATATTGTGATGAGCACTGGGTGTTGTATGTAAGTGATGAATCACTAAATCCTATACCTGAAACTAATATTACACTGTATGTTTACTAACTGGAATTTAAAGAACAACTTGAAAGAAGAAACAAAAGCCAAAGTAAAAACAAAGACAAACCAACAAACAAAAAACCAGTGTATGACAATATATTTCCATATAGTATGCCTCTCTCACAGCTGGAGAAACTGCATATCAGCCTGTTATAACAGGTGTTTTTTGTGTGTGTACCAATATTTCCAATAGTTGATTATGGATATTATTGTAATTCTATATGAGGTAAAAATGTTATAATGATTAGTTCATTGGTGTCTAGGCTAGACCATTCTGCAGCAATTGTATCAACTACTCTAGGCTATCATAAAGCAACCATAATCCTTTAATTGTATAAGTCATTATATATATGAATAAATATGAATTTTTCACATTGTCTTTACATTTTTGATGTCTACTGTTAGTACTACATGTAACGTCTACATTTTTCTATCATATAAGATGATATCAATGTAGGTACTGACAGATGATTTATCTTGTAAACAATATACATTTCTAATATTGATAAATACTATACAATACTGTAAATTTATTTTCTTTCCAATTTTCCTGGTAACATTTTCTTATTTCTTCCTTATTTTATTGTAAGATAAATTTTATATAATATAACATACAAAATATGTGTTAATTTACTTTATGTTATTGGTAAGGCTTCTGCTCACCTGTAGGCTATTTGCAGTTATGGTTTGGGGAAGTCAAAAGTTACACAAGGATTTTTTAGTTCACAGGAGGTTAGTATCCCTAACCCCTATATTATTCAAGGGTCAAACGTATTTGGTAGTATTGTACTGGTAACTTTATTTTAATAAACACTCTAGAGCTTAAACAGTATACTAAATTTCTCTATTGGAGGTATGCTCCTTCATCTGTTAGGCATGTTTTCTTCCATTCTGAAGCAGCTGGCTTGAAAAAACCATGGAATGACTTTCATTTTCAGCAGCTTCATTATTGGTGTATAGAGATACAGCAGATTTCTGTACATTGATTTTGCATCCTGCAACTTAATTGAATTTGTTTATCAATTCTAGCATTTTTTTTTTTTTTGGTGGAGTCTTTCAGGTTTTCCATATATACTATCATGTCATCTACAAAGAGTGAAAATTTTACTTCTTCCTTACCAATTTGGATGTCTTTTATTTCCTTGTCTGATTTCTGTGGTTAGGACTTCCAATACTATGTTAAATAACATTGGTGAGAGTGGACATTCTTGTCTTGGTCCAGACCACAGAAGAAAATCTCTGTTTTTCCCCATTAAGGACGATGTTAGTTGTGAGTATTTTTTTTTAAATTTTATTATGTTATGTTAGTCACCAAACAATACATCATTAGTTTTTCATGTAGTGATCCACAATCCATTGTTTTCGTATAACACCCAGTGCTCCATGCAGTACGTGCCCTCCTTAATACCCATCACCGGGCTAAACAATCCCCCCTCCCCCCTCCCCTCTAAAACCCTGTTTGTTTCTCAGAGTCCATAGTCTCTCATGGTTCATCTCTCCCTCCAATACCCCCACCCATTTTTCCTTTCCTTCTCTTAATGTCCTCCATGTTATTCCTTATGTTCCACAAATAAGAAACCATATGATAATTGACTTTCTCTGCTTGACTTATTTCACTTAGCATAATCTCCTCCAGTCCCATCCATGTTGATGTAAAAGTTGGGTATTCATCTTTTCTGATGGCTGAGTAATATTCCATTGTATATATGGAATATTACTTCTTTATATATATATTACTTCTTTAAATATATCTTCTTTATCCATTCATCTGTTGAAGGGCATCTCAGCTCTTTCCACAGTTTGGCTATTGCGGACATTGCTGCTATGAACATTGGGGTGCATATGGCCCTTCTTTTCACTACATCTGTGTCTTTGGGGTAAATACCCAGGAGTGCAATTGCTGGGTCATAGGGTAGCTCTATTTTAAAATTTTGAGGAACCTCCACACTGTTTTCCAAAGTGGCTGTACCAACTTGCATTCCCACCAACAGTGTAAGAGGGTTTTCCTTTCTCCACAACCTCTCCAACATTTGTTGTTTCTTTCCCTGTCCATTTTTGCCATTCTAACTGGTGTAAGGTGGTATCTCAGTGTGGTTTAGATTTGTATTTCCCTGATGGCTAATGATGATGAACATTTTTTCATGTGTCTGTTAGCCATTTGCATGTCTTCTTCAGAGAAGTGTCTGTTCATCTTTTCTGCCCACTTTTTGACTTGATTATTTGTTTTTTGGGCGTTGAGTTTGAGAAGTTCTTTATAGATCTTGGATACCAGCCCTTTATCTGTAGTGTCATTTGCAAATATCTTCTCCCCTTCTGTGGGTTGCCTCTTTGTTTTGTTGACTGTTTCCTTTGCTGTGCAGAAGCTTTTTATCTTGATGAAGTCCCAGAAGTTCATTTTTGCTTTTGTTTCATTAGTTTTTGGAGATGTATCTTGAAAGAAGTTGCTTTGGCCGATGTCAAAGACGTTACTGCCTATGTTCTCCTCTAGGATTTTGATGGATTCCTGTTTCACATTGAGGTCTTTCATCCACTTTGGGTTTATCTTTGTGAATGGTGTTAGAGAATGGTCGAGTTTCATTCTTCTGCATGTGGCTGTCCAATTTTCCCAGCACCATTTATTGAAGAGACTGTCTTTTTTCCATTGCATGTTTTTTCCTGCTTTGTCAAAGATTATTTGACCATAGAGTTGAGGGTCTATATCTGGGTTCTCTATTCTGTTCCATTGGTCTGTATGTCTGTTTTTGTGCCAGTACCATGCTGTCTTGGTGATCACAGCTTTGTAATATAGCTTGAAATCGGGCAACGTGATGCCCCCAGCTTTGTTTTTCTTTTTCAACATCTCCTTGGCGATTCGGGGTCTTTTCTGATTCCATACAAATTTTAGGATTGTTTGTTCCAGCACTTTGAAAAATGTCATTGGAATTTTGATCGGGATGGCACTGAAGGTATAAATTGCTCTGGGTAGCATAGACATTTTAACAATGTTTATTCTTCCGATCCATGAGCATGGAATATTTTTCCATCTTTTTGTGTCTTCTTCAATTTTTTTCATGAGTGTTTTGTAGTTCCTAGAGTATAGATCCTTTACCTCTTGGGTTAGGTTTGTTCCGAGGTATCTTATGGTTTTTGGTGCTATTGTAAATGGAATCGTTTCTTTAATTTCTCTTTCTACAGTTGTGTTGTTAGTGTATAAGAAAGCAACTGATTTCTGTGCATGGATTTTGTATCCTGCCACATTACTGAATTGCTGGATGAGTTCTAGTAATTTGGGGGTGGAGCCTTTTGGGTTTTCCACATAAAGTATCATGTCATCTGTAAAAAGAGAGAGTTTGACTTCTTCTTTGCCAATTTGAATACCTTTTATTTCTTTTTGTTGTCTGATTGCTGTTGCTAGGATTTCTAGTACTATGTTGAAAAACAGTGGTGAAAGTGGGCACACTTGACGTGTTCCTGATCTTAAGGGAAAGGCTCTCAGCTTTTCCCCATTGAGGATGATATCCACTGTGGGTTTTTCATAGATGGATTTTATGAGCTTGAGGAATGTTCCTTCTATCCCTATACTCTGGAGAGTTTTAATCAGGAAAGGATGTTGTATTTTGTCAAATGCTTTTTCTGCATCCATTGAGAGGACCATATGGTTCTTCTCCCTCCTCTTATTAATATGTTCTATCACATTGATTGATTTGCAAATGTTGAACCACCCTTGCATCCCAGGGATAAATCCCACTTGGTCATGGTAGATGATCCTTTTAATGTATTGTTGGATCCTATTAGCTAGGATTTTGTTGAGGATTTTGGAATCCATATTCATCAGGGATATCGGTCTGAAATTCTCCTTTTTGATGGGGTCTTTGCCTGGTTTGGGGATTATTGTAATGCAGGCCTCATAGAATGAGTTTGGAAGTTTTCCTTCTGTTTCTATTTTTTGAAACAGCTTCAGGAGAATAGGTATTATTTCTTCTTTGAATGTTTGGTAGAATTCCCCAGGGAATCCATCAGGCCCTGGACTCTTGTTTTTTGGGAGGTCTTTGATCACTGCTTCAATCTGGTTCTTGGCCTATTCAGGTTGTCAATTTCTCCCTGTTTCAGTCTTGGCAGCTTATAGGTTTCCAGGAAGGCCTCCATTTCATCCAGATTGCTCAGTTTATTGGCATATAGCTGTTGATAATAATTTCTAATAATTGTTTCTATTTCCTTGGTGTTGGTTGTGATCTCTCCCCTTTCATTCATAATTTTATTAATTTGGGTCCTTTCTATTTTCTTTTGGATAAGTCTGGCCAGTGGTTTATCAATCTTATTAATTCTTTCAAAGAACCAACTTCTAGTTTCGTTGATCTGATCTACTGTGTTTCTGGTTTCTAATTCATTGATTTCTGCTCTAATTTTAATTATTTCTCTTCTAATGTGTGGCTTAGGCGTTGTTTGTTGCTTTTTCTCTAGTTCTTTAAGGTGTAGAGTTAGTTGGTGAATTCGGGATTTTTCTATTTTTTTGAGTGAGGCTTGGATGGCTATATATTTCCCCCTTAGGACCGCCTTTACAGTATCCCATAGGTTTTGGACCGATGTGTTTTCGTTCTCATTGATTTCCATGAATTGTTTAAGTTCTTCTTTGATTTCTTGGTTGATCCAAACATTCTTGAGCAGAGTGGTCTTTAGCTTCCAAGTGTTTGAATTTCTGGCAATTTTTTTCTTGTGATTGAGTTCCAGTTTTAGAGCATTGTGGTCTGAGAATATGCAGCGAATAATCTCAATCTTTTGGTATTGGTTGATACCTGATATGTGACCCGGTATATAGTCTATTCTGGAGAAAGTTCCATGTGCGCTCGAGAAGAATGAGTATTCTGTTGTTTATAGATTGTCCCTGTAAATTTCTGTTGTATATCACTCTTGGGGTCTTTCTCCTTTTATAGAACCCCCCTTCATATTTCTTGCAGGGCCAGCTTAGTGGTCACATATTCTTTCAACTTCTGCTGGTCGTGGAAGCTCTGCATCTCTCCATCCATTCTAAATGAAAGCCTTGCCGGATAAAGTATTCTTGGCTGCATGTTCTTCTCATTTAGTACCCTGAATATGTCTTGCCAGGCCTTTCTGGCTTGCCAGGTCTCTGTGGATAGGTCTGACGTTATTCTGATGTTCCTCCCTCTGTACGTAAGGAATCTCTTCCCACTAACTGCCCTTAAGATGGTTTCCTTGGTTCTAAGATTTGCGAGTTTTACTATTACATGCCGGGGTGTTGGCCTGTTTTCCTTGATCTTAGGAGGGGTCCTCTCTGCCTCTAGGACACGAATGTTTGTTTCATTCCCCAGATTACGGAAGTTCTCAGCTACGATTTGCTCAAATACATCTTCTAGTCCTCTTTCTCTCTCCATTCCCTCCGGGATTCCAATTATTCTGACATTGGAACGCCTCATGGTGTCACTTATTTCTCTGATTCTATTTTCATGGATTCTGAGTTGTTTTTCCCTGGCCTCCTCTTTTCCCTTTTTATCTATTATACTGTCTTCCAGATCGCTTATTCTCTCTTCTGTCTCAGTTACCCTATTAGATTATCTAGATTGGATTGGATCTCATTGATAGCATTTTTAAATTCTGCCAATTCAGCTTTCATTTCTGCCCTTAGAGACTCTATGTTGCCATTAATTGATTTCTCCATTCTAGCCATTGTCTTCACAATTGCTAACCTGAATTCCATCTCCGACATCTTGGTTATATCTGCATCCATTTGTAAATCTGCAGCATAAGTCATAATCTCTAAGTCTTTTCTGTTTTGGGGGCTCCTCCTCCTAGTCATTCTGTTGATGGGTGTTTCAGGGAATGTATAGAGTCCAAATTATTGACCAGAACCCAAGCAAGATGCACCTGTTTTCTTGGGACCTTAGGGTTGCTGGCCTCTTGTTTTCCCAGCCTGTATTCTGGGGGAGGGGCCTGCCGCGCTGTTACTCAGGCAACCCTGTTTGGGCGGAGTTGCCCTGCGCCCCTGTGGTGGGGAATGCGCTCAGTGGGAATCAGTCTTTGGGGCTTTTGTTCTCTGGCGCCTTTCCCTGGTGGCTTTCCGCATCTCTTCCATGAGTCAGAGCAGAAGAGTCTGTTTCCAACCCTCTGCCTCAGAGCAGAGAGACCGCAGTCTGTTCTTCAGTGCGCTCTTCAGGCCACACCGTCTCCGTTTCTGTCCGTGCTGCTATAAACTGTAGCCTCCTGGGTTGTGCGCCCCTCCACAGCACCCCAGTCCTGCCTCCATGTCGGGGCACGTCTCTGCCCTTTGTTCTTCTAAAACCACCAGCCACTCATAGTTCGCGTGCATGCGTGAGACTCTGCTGCTTGGGGTCCTGTCCTGTCCCTGGGACTGCAGTTCACGTGTGCACAACCCCGCCACTCGGGGTTTCCACCCCGGAGGTTGCAGTTCACCGGCACGACCCTGGCGCACCGGGTTTCCGTCTCGGAGGCTGTAGTACGCGTGCGTGCAACCGTTGCTCTGGTTTCTGTCCGGGGGGGTGGGGGGGGCTGCCGTTCGCGTGCGTGCGACCCCGCCGGTCTGGTTTTCCACCCCGGGGGCTGCCCTAAAGTCCTTTCCCGATGCTACTGGTCTGTGAGTCTGTGCCCGTCTGCAGTGCGTGAGGCTGTCACTCACTGGCGGTGTAGGATCCCCACATCCAGGCACCCTCCCGCCGTCGTTTATCCTCCGATATCTGCCCGCAGGATCACGGCTCTCCGCTTCGTACCTCAAAACCAACCGCTTATGATATTCAGTTTGTAGAGATCCAGATCTTCTTACATCTCAGGCTGGTTTCGTGGGTGATCAGAGTAGTCTGGGAGATATCCAGTTCAATTCCAGGGACCAGTTGAAATAGGGTCCCCTACTCCTCTGCCATCTTTCCCCCCTCCAGCTGTGAGTATTTTTAATCTGTGGCCTTTATTATGTTGAGGTATGTTCCCTTTAAACCTACTTTGTTGAGGGTTTTTATCATGAATAGATGTTGTACTTTGTCAAACCCTTTTTCTGCATCTATGGAAAGGATCATGCAGTTTTTATCCTTTTTCTTATTGGTGTGATGTTTCACAATTGGTTTGAAAATATGGAACTACCCTTCCAACACAGGAATAATTCCCACCTGATTGCAGTGAATAATTTTTTTAAATGCCTTTTTGGATTCTGTTTGCTAGTATTTTGTTGAGGATTTTTACATCTATGTTCATCAGAGATATTTGCCTGTAATGCTCTTTTTTGTGGTGTCTTTATCTGGTTTTGAAATCAGAGTAATGTTTGCCTCATAGAATGAATTTGGAAGTTTTCCTTTTTATTCTGTTTTTAGGAATAGTTTGAGAAGAATAGGTATTAACTCTTTTTTAAATGTTTGGTAGAATTCACCTATGAAGCCATCTAGTCCTGGGCATTTGTTTGTTGGGATTATCGGCCAAAAAAAAACTGCTTGAACACAAATGTTAGTCTCATACTTTGCTTCTGGGGTAACCTAAACTAAGATAATCATACTCCTCAATATCTTTATTTTCTTCCTTTTCCAATGTGAAATACATCTTTACTCATTATAATCAGTTTGATACAAATATATGTGGCTCACTTACCCCTGTTTCCCTCTCTATTTCTCCCTGGGAAAGTCCCAATCCTGGTTGAACTCAATCTCAGGACTTCTCTGTGTGAAAACTTAAGCCAAAGAACCTTGGTAAATAGAAATCACATAATTGGGTTGGCAGGTCTCACTTTAATTTATGATCACAAACCTCAATGTAACAACTTTGGCTTTTGCACAGCAATAGAACACAAAATTCTAGGGGTGCCTGGGTGGCTCAGTTGTTAAGTGTCTGCCTTGGGCTCAGGTCAGGATCCCAGGGTCCTGGGATTGAGCCCCGCATTGTGCTCTCTGCTCAGTGGGAAGCCTGCTTCTCCCTCTACCTCTCCCCCGCTTCTGTTCCCTCTCTTGCTGTGTCTCTCTCTGTCAAATAAATAAATAAAATCTTAAAAAAAAGAAAAGAAAATTCTGAAGTTTGTATGGTACTACAAAAGTCTTCTATAGCCAAAGTGATCTTGAGCAAAAAGACCAAAGCTGGACACAACATACTTCCTGATCTTAAACTGTATTATAAAGTTATAGTAATTAAGATAGCATGTTGTTAGCATAAAATTAGACACATAGACACATAGACCAAGTTAACAGAATAGAGAGCCCAGAAGTGAAACTATATATATATTCCACTAACCTTAGTAAAGATGCAGGGAATACAGAATTAGGGAATGGCTAGTCTCTTCAACAAAGGGTCTGGGAAACTGGATATCTACATTCAAAGGAATACAATTTAACCTTTATCTTGCACAAAATAAGCTCATATTGGATTACACAAAAATCAACTCAAAATAGATTAAACATTTAAATGTAAGACCTGACACCATAAAACTCCTAGAAGAAAATATTGCCAAAAACCTCCTTGACATTGACCTTAGCATAGCTTTTTGGATATGCAACAAAAGCAAAAATAAACAAGTGGGACAACATAAAACTAAACAAACAGATAAATAAACAACTACACAGCAAAAGAAATAATAAAAAATAAAAGACAACCTACACTTAAGAGATAATATTTTATGGTCAACTGATCTTTGACAAAGCAGGAAAGAATATTCAATGGAGAAAAGACAGTCTCTTCAACAAATGGTGTTTGGAAAATTGGACAACGACATGTAGAAGAATGAAACTGGACCACTTTCTTACACCATACACAAAAATAAACTCAAAATGGATGAAAGACCTAAATGTGAGACAGGAATCCATCCAAATCCTAGAGGAGAACATAGGCAGTAACCTCTTTGACATCGGCCACAGCAACTTCTTTCAAGATACATCTCCAAAAGCTAGTGAAACAAAAGCAAAAATGAACTTCTGGGACTTCATCAAGATAAAAAGCTTCTGCACAGCAAAGGAAACAGTCAACAAAACAAAGAGGCAACCTACAGAATGGGAGAAGATATTTGCAAATGACATTACAGATAAAGGGCTGGTATCCAAGATCTATAAAGAACTTCTCAAAGTCAACACCCAAAAAACAAATAATCAAGTCAAAAAATGGGCAGAAGATATGAAAAGACACTTCTCTGAAGAAGACATACAAATGGCTGACACATGAAAAAATGTTCATCATCATTAGCCATCAGGGAAATTCAAATCAAAACCACATTGAGACACCACCTTACACCAGTTAGAATGGCAAAAATAGACAGGGAAAGAAACAACAAATGTTGGAGAGGTTGTGGAGAAAGGGGAACCCTCTTACACTGTTGGTGGGAATGCAAGTTGGTACAGCCACTTTGGAAAACAGTGTGGAAGTTCCTCAAAAAATTAAAAATAGAACTACCCTATGACCCAGCAATTACATTCCTGGGTATTTACCCCAAAGACACAGATGTAGTGAAAAGAAGGGCCATATGCACCCCAATGTTCATAGCAGCAATGTCTGCAATAGCCAACTGTGGAAAGAGCTGAGTTGCCCTTCAACAGATGAATGGATAAAGAAGATGTGGTCCATATATACAATGGAATATGACTCAGCCATCAGAAAGGATGAATACCCAACTTTTACATCAACATGGATGGGACTGGAGGAGATTATGTTAAGTGAAATAAGTCAAGCAGAGAAAGCCAATTATCATATGGTTTCACATATTTGTGGAACATAAGGAATAGCATGGAGGAAATTAGGAGAAGGAAGGGAAAATGAAGGGAGGGAAATCAGAGGGAGAGATGAACCATGAGAGACTATGGACTCTGAGAAACAAACAGGGTTTTAGAGGGGCGGGGGGAGGGGAGATTGATTAGCCCAGTGATGGGTATTAAGGAGGGCACGTACTGCATGGAGCACTGGGTGTTATACGAAAACAATGGATCGTGGATCACTACATCAAAAACTAATGATGTATTGTATGGTGACTAACATAACATAATAAAATTAAAAAAAAAAAGAACTAGGATAAGACCAAGTAAAAAACAAAACAGAAAAACTACAAAAAGAACTGAGAACTGAAGCAGAAACTGAGAAAAGAAATAAGAAACAAAATCAAAATACTGGAAATATCAAATGCAGATGTTAAAAGAAGAGCTGGAAGAATACTTCAAGTAGGAAAATAACAATCTTGGAGGAGTTAAGATGGCAGAGGAGTGGTGGACCCTAAACTTTCCTCATTCCTCAAGCACTGCTAGATAATTATCAAATCATCTGGAACACCCAAGAAATCAATCTGAGGACTGAGAGAACAAAACTGCAAGTCTACGAGTAGAAAAGCGACCACCTTCTGAAAAGTAGGAGGTGTGGTGAGTTGATTTTGGTTAGATAAGAACTGTGGGTGCTGTGAAGGGGAGGGACCCCTATTTATAGAGACTACGGAAAGGTATTATAAGCAGCAGAGTGCATAACATGAGGTTTTAGAAATCTGTCACCACCAGGGTGGTACCTGGCTTAAAGGGGCTCAGGTGGGGAAGGGAGTGGAGACTCAGGGAGTGGACAGCGTGGTCTGAGGACCCCCAGGTCACAGGAAAAATGGGTGGCACCAACATGCTGCACTGTTTCCAGGCATAGGAGTGGGGACTCTAGCTGACGGCTGCAAGCCTGGGTGCTGGCTCTCTGCTCCACCTTGCCATAAACTCAGGACCACTGTGTGGTCATATGGCTGCTTTCCTGGCACAGGCCAGCAAATGGCAAAAGCATGGTGAGACCCTCCCCCAGAGGATCAGCATGAGTGTACACTTCGGGAGTCCCTTAAATTTGGAGTTTTGAAATCCAGTCTCATGCCTGTGATAAAACAGCTCAGACACAGGCAGGGTGAAAGCAGGGACACAAGAAACCAGAGGACACAAGAGGGGTGATTGTTTGCTCTGGTGAGGGCTTCCTGAAGAGTGGCAGGGGCGAACTCACAGCTCTGGGGCTAAAGACTCGGCACCACGGCTTTCACCCAACCCATCAGCACTGAAAGACTTCAGGGAGCAAAACAGTGCCACCTAGTGGAAGCCAGAGCCCCATACACCAAGCTTTGCCTTCCTGTGCCCTACAGGCACATCTCCACTAGGGCAAGTCCACCAGAGAATCAGTGCAATAGGCCCCTCCCCCAGAAGACAGGCATAAACACCTCCCACACACCAAGTCCACTGATCATAGAGTGCTGCAAAGCTTCAGCTGTAGGGGAAATAGGATCTAGCTTTTTAAAATTTTTTTTTAATTTTTATTATTAATCTTTATTTTTTCTTATTTTTAATTCTTTTTTATTTAATTATCATTTTTCAATTTTTACTTTTATGTATATCTTTTATATATTATTTTTATTTTATTTTATTATTATTTTATTTTATTTTATTTTATTTATATTTTTGGATCTAGCTTCTTTTCACAGGCAGACCAAAACACACCCAGAATCTGGTGTTTTGCTTTTTGTTGTTGCTATTGTTTTGTTTTATTTTGATTTTCTGGACAAAATGACAAGACAGAGGAATTCACCACAAAAAGAACAGGAAGTAGAACTAACAGGGATTTAATCAATACAGATATAAGTAAGATGTCAATATAGATATAAGTAAGATGTCTTAATCAATACAGATAAGTAAGAATTTTTAAAACAACAATTATAAGGATACTAGCTGGGCTTGATAAAAGCATAGAAACACTAGAGAATCCCTTACTGCAGAGATAAAAGAACTAAAATCTAGTCAGACCAATATTAAAAATGCTACAACTGAATTGGAAATCTGAATGGATGCCATAATATGAGAATGGATGAATCAGAGGAATGAATCAATCATACAACTACCCTATGACCCAGCAATTGCACTACTAGGTATTTTCCCAAGGGATACAAAAATACAGATTCAAAAGAGTATCTGCTCCCCAGTGTTCATTATCAACAATAGCTAAATTATGGAAAGACCCCAAATGTCCATTGACTGATGAATGGATAAAGAAAATATGGTATATATACATAATGGAATATTATTCGTCCATCAAAAAGAATGAAATTTTGCCATTTGCAATGATGTGGATGGAGCTAGGGTATATGACGTTAAGCGAAATAAGTCAGTCAGAGAAAGACAAATACCATATGATTTCACTCATATGTGGAATTTAAGAAACAATACAGATGAACATACAAGATGGGGGGGAAGAAAAAATAAGGAGAGAAGGAAACAAACCATAAGAGACTCAAAGATAGAGAACAAACTGAGTGTTGATGGAGGGAGGTGGGTGGGGCATGGACTAGATGGTTGATGGGTATTAAGGAGGGCACTTGTGGTGTTGAGCACTGGGTGTTGTATGTAAGTGATGAATCACTGAATTCTACTCCTGAAACCAATATTGCACTGTATGTTAACTAGACGTAAAATAAAAAACTGAAGAAAAAAAAAAGAAAATAAACTTAGAGACCATCAAGCTTATGGAATGTTGTACCTGATGTTGTAATGATGTTTTGAGCCTTTTGACTAGGTTTCAAGAACCACATTCCCAATCTTAAAACCCAGCCACACTAAGAAATATTGTGAGCTCTGATTGTTTCAGGTGTCTTCAAAGTCTTTTAACTTACCCAAATGCTCTACAATTATATCTCTTATCTAAGACTCCTCCCTCATCCAGAGAAATATGTTGAAAATTCATGCCATAAAGGAAGGAAGCAGGCTTCCTTATTCAGAACTGCCTAAGTTGCCCTTATTCCTCTAAATCTGGCTTGATACTTAGAGAGCAGGAGAAAAGGTCCTGGATACACACCTCCTCAAGCTTTGATATGTAAATGGAATTTATACATCATTTAATAGAGATAACCAGTGAACATTTGTTGCATGCTAAGTAGTGAGTGATATGGCATGAATATATTTGCCTCAGTTCCAAATATTTTATTTCAGATATTATATGGTGCAAGCTGGATAGCTAATTTGTGCAATTGTATCTTGAATGCCCCTGTTTTTTTTTAAGTTTTTATTTTAATTCCCATTAGTTAATATATGGTGTTATATTAGTTTCAGGTATACAATATAGCGATGCAACAATTCCATACATCACCTGGTGCTAATCAGGACAAGTGCACTCCTTAATACCCATCTCCTATTTAACCCATCCCCCCATCTACCTCCACTCTGGTAACTATCAGTTTGTTCTCTATACTTAAGAGTCTGTTTCTTGTTTCTCTCTCTCTGTCTCCCTAAGTTCATCTGTTTTGTTTCTTAAACTCCACATGTGAATGAAATCATATGGTATTTGTCTTTCTCTGACTGACTTGTTCTACTTAGCATAATACACTCTAGCTCAATGCATGTCTGTAAGTGGCAAGATTTCATTCTCTTTTTATGGCTGAGTAATATTCTATTGTTTATATATACCAAATCTTCTCTATCCATTCATTGGTTCCATAATTTGGCTATTGTAAATGCTGCTAAAAACATAGGGGTTCATGTATTCCTTTGAATTAGTGTTTTTGTATTCTTTGGGTAAATACCCAGGAGGGTAATTGCTGAATCATGGGGTAGTTCTTCTTTTAAAATTTTTTTGAGAAACCTCCATACTGTTTTCCACACTTGGTTGCACCAGTTCACATTCCCACAAACAGTGCAGGACGGTTCCTTTTTCTCCACATCCTGGCCAACACTTGTTGCTTCATGTGTTGATTTTAGCCATTCTGACAGGTGTGAAGTGATATCTCATTGTAGCTTTGATTTGCCTTTCCCTGATGGTAAGTGATGAGCAACTTTTCATGTGCCTGTTGGCCATCTGTATGTCTTCTTTAAAAAAAATGTCTGTTCATATCTTCTGCCCAATTTTTAATTGGAGTATTTGTTTTGGGGGTGTTGAGTTTGATAAGTTCTTTATATATTTTAAATAATAACCCTTTATCAGATATGTCATTTGCAAGTATCTTCTCCCATTCTGTATATTGCATGTAGTTTTGTTGATTGTTTCCTTCCATGTGCAGAAGCTTTTTATTTTGAAGTCCTAATAGTTTATGTTTGCATTTGTTTCTCTTGCCCCATGGGACCTATTTAGAAAAAAGTTGCTATGGCCCATGTTAAAGAAGTTACTGCTTATGTTTTCTTCTAGGATTTTTATGGTATCAAGTCTCACATTTAAGTCTTTAATCAATTTGAATTTATTTTTTGTGTATGGTGTAAGAAAATGGTCCAGTTTAATTCTTTTGCATGTTGTTGTCCACTTCTAACACCATTTGTTAGACAGACTGTCTTTCTCCAGTAGATATTACTACCTGCTTTGTTGAAGATTAATTGACAATGTAGTTTTTGGTTCATTTCTGGGTTTTCTATTCTGCTACATTGATCAATGTGTCTTTTTGTGCCAGTACCATACTGTTTTGATCACTATAGCTTTGTAATATAACTTCAAGTCTGGGACTGTGATGCCTTCAACTTTGTTTCTCTTTTTTTTTTTTTTAATATTTTATTTATTTATTTGACAGAGAGAGACACAGCAAGAGAGGGAACACAAGCAGGGGGAGTGGGAGAGGGAGAAGCAGGCTTTCCGCTGAGCAGAGAGCCCGACGTGGGGCTTGATCCCAGGACTCTGGGATCATGACCTGAGCCGAAGGCAGATGCTTAACGAATGAGCCACCCAGGCACCCCTAGGGTTTCTCTTTTTCAAGATTGCTTTAGCTGTTAGAGTCTTTTGTGGTTCCATACAAATTTCAGAATTATTTTTGTAGTTCTGTGAAAAAATACTGTTGGTAATTTGATAGAGATTGCATTAAATTTGTAGATTGTTTTGGTAGTATAGAGATTTTAACAATTTTGTTCTTCCAATCCATGAGCATGGAATTTATTTCCATTTTTTGGGTCATCTTTAATTTCTTTCATCAGTGTTTTATAGTTTTCAGAGAACAGAACTTTCACCTCTTTGGTTAGATTTATTCCTAGGTATCTTACTATTTGGGGTGAAATTGTAAATGAGACTGTTTTCTTAATTTCTTTTTCAGCTACTTCATTGTTAGTGTATAGAAATGCAACAGATTTCTGTACATTGATTGTGTATCCTGTTATTTAACTGAATTTGTTTATCAGTTCTGGCAGTTTGTGTGTGTGTGTGTGTGTGTGTGTGTGTGTGTGTGTGGAGTTCACGTTTTCTATATATAGTATCGTGTCATCTGCATATAGTGAATGCTTTATTTCTTTCTTATCAATTTGGATGATATATATATAGTCTGTTTTCTGTGGCTAGGATTTCCAGTACTATGTTGAATAAAAGTGATGAGAGTGTACATCCTTGTCTTGCTCCTAACCTAAAGGGAAAACTCTGTTTTTTCCCCATTAAGGATGATGTTAGCTGTGGGTTTTTCATATATGGCCTTTATTATGTTCCCTCTAAACCTTTGTTTAGGGTTTTTATCATGAATGGATGTTGCACTTTGTCAAATGTTTTTCTGCATGTACTGAAATGATTATCTTGTTCTTTTCCTTTCTCTCATTGATATGATATGTCATGTTGATTGATTTGCAAATATTGAACCACCCTTGCAAACCAGGAATAAATCCCATTTGATTGTAGTGAATGATTTTTTTAATGTATTGTTGGATTTGGTTTGCTAGTATTTTGTTGAGGATTTCTGCATCTCTGTTCATCATGGACATTGGCCTGCCATTCTCTCTATCTCTCTTTTTTAAACATTACAAATAAGATTTTTTATTTGTTACCATTAAGTGTCTGAAATTTAAACAGATTCTTGGATTTTTGGTTCATTCTATCAGCTCCTTCAACTTTAACACTGGTCTTATCCCCAGTAGCCTTTTCAGAACTACAATCTTCACCAAGAAGCTCCATGAACTTTTTCAATTTAAACTTGAGCTTCTTCAGCATTTTTACTTTCCTGTCTTCAAAAGAATATATTTTATTTATTTATTTGTTTGTTGAGAGAGAAAGAAAGTGTGTGAGCAGCGGGAGGGGCAAAGAGAGAGGGAAAGAGAGATAGTAGCAGACTCCCAGGTGGACGTGGAGCCCAATGCGGGGCTTGATTTCACAACACTGAGATCATGCCCTGAGCCAAAATCAAAAGTCAGAGGCTTAACCAACTGAGCCACCCATGCACCCCACATTTTTACTTTTCTAACAAGACATCATGGAGTGGATAAATAGACTGACAACCCTTTCTGTGTCTTTCCTGATGCTGTTTGGAATCAATTTATTGACCACTTCCTTCAAGTCATTTGTCTGCACCTCTCAGGTCATGATATCCATCATCTTTTTCCGAATTTGGCAGAACTGTTGGTGCTGAGCATAAGAGGTCTTCCAAATCAGATTGTTACATTTTTTCAGTAAAACCAACACAAAATAGACAAAGCAAATAACCATTGGTAGTCTTGACATCAACATGAGCTTCAGTCATGGTCTGCCATTTTTTGACCATGAAGCACATTTTGTCACAGGTAAGATCCATGCCATGGAAATTAGTCAGGCAGTTTTTTCCCTGGACATCCTCAGTAATTAGGTTGAATTTTCTAAATGCAACTTCATCATTCTACAGATCAGCAAGGCTCACTTCAAAAACAATTCCCTTGAGGCCATCATGTGCGATTTTGGTTCCTTGAGTTCTTGTGACTAATGTTTTTTTCCCAATATTTCTTATAATGAACATACCTGGTGCTTTTGCATCATACCAATCTTTCTCAGAAAATGGATCAACCACTTTCTTCTTGCCTCCCTTTTTGCTGCCTTTCATAAGGTGCTTGTTTTGGGAGACCAACATGGTACTGCTCAGGGAGCCAAAAGCCTGTAATTCTCTCTCTCTCTTTTTTTTTTTTTTTTGGTGTCTTTATCTGTTTTTGGTATGGGGATAATGCTGGCTTCATAGAATGAATTTTGAAGTTTTCCTTCCTCTTCTATATCTTGGAATAGTTTGAGAAGAATGGGTATTAACTCTTCTTAAATGTTTGGTAGAATTCATCTGTGAAGCCATCCAGTCCTAGTCTTTTGTTTGTTGGGAGTTTTTTGTTTACTTTTTCAATTTCTTTGCTGGTAATTGGTTTGTTTAAATTTTCTAATCCTTCCTATTTCAGTTTTGGTAGTTTATATGTTTCTAGGAATTTATCAATTTCTTCTAGGTTGTCTAGTGTGTTGGCACATAATTTTTCATATTTTCTTTGTATTTCTTTGCTGTTGGTTGTTATTCTCTTTCATTTGTGATCTTATTTGAGTCATTTCTCTTTTTTTCTTGATAAGTCTGACTAGAGATTTATCAATTTTATTTATTTTTTCAAAGAACCAGCTCCTGGTTTCATTGATTTATTCTATTGTATGTTTAGTTTCAATATCATTTATGTCTGCTCTATTCTTTATTATTTTATTTTCAATTGTTTCCATGCACTTTGTAATTTATTCTTTTATTTCTTGGTTGACCCATTCATTGTTTGGTAGCAAGTTATTTAACCTCCATATATTTTTGGTCTTTATAGATTTTCTCTTGTGGTTGACTGCTAGTTTCATTGTGTTGTTGTCAGAAAAGATGCATGGGGGCGCCTGGGTGGCTCAGTCGTTAAGCATCTGTCTTCGGCTCAGGTCATGGTCCCAGGGTCCTGGGATCGAGCCCCATATTGGGCTCCCTGCTCAGCAGGAAACCTGCTTCTCCCTTTCCCACTCCCCCTGCTTGTGTTCCCTCTCTCGCTATATCTCTCTCTGTCAAATAAATAAAATAAAATCTTAAAAAAAAAAAGATGCATGGTATGACTTACTTTCTTTCTTTCTTTCTTTCTTTCTTTCTTTCTTTCTTTCTTTCTT
>NC_058419.1:63214567-63298442 GCF_002201575.2 Neomonachus schauinslandi
CTTTCTTTCTTTCTTTCTTTCTTTCTTTCTTTCTTTCTTTCTTTCTTTCTTTCTTTCTTTCTTTTCTTTCTTTCTTCTTTCTTCTTTCTTCTTTCCTTCTTTATTGTATTTGGTGAGAGCTGTTTTGTGACCTAATATGTGATGATGTATTCTGGAGAATGTTCCATGTGCACTTGAAAAGAATGTGTATTCTGCTGTTGTAGGATGGAATGTTCTTTTTTTTTTTTTAAAGATTTTATTTATTTATTTATTAGAGAGCAAGTGAGAGAGAAACAGCGTGAGAGAGGAGAGGGTCAGAGGGAGAAGCAGGCTCCCTGCTGAGCCAGGAGCCCGATGTGGGGCTTGATCCCAGGACTCTGGGATCATGACCTGAGCTGAAGGCAGTCACTTAACCAACTAAGCCACCCAGGTGCCCCGTATGATGGAATGTTCTGAACACATCTGTCAAATCCATCTGGTCCAGTGTGTTATATAAAGCCAGTTTCTTTGTTGATTTTATGTTTAGATGATCTGTCGATTGACATGTGTGGGGTGTTAAAGTCCCATACTATTATTGTATTATATCAATTAGTTCCTTTATGTTTGTTAGTAACTATTTTATGTATTCTGGTGTTAAACCCTTATTACATATATGGTTTGCAAATGTTTTTCCAATTCTGTAGGTTGTCTTTTCATTTTATTGTTACCTTTGATATCCAGAAGTATTTTAGTTTAATGTAGCCCCACTTGTTAATTTTTTTTTTTTTGGTTGTGCTTTAAGTCTCATATCCAAAAAAATCCAATGCTAAAACCTATGTCAAGAAGAATTTTCCTATGTTTTATTTTAGGACTTTTATGGTTTTATTGATGGTTTACATTTAAGTCTTTAACCCATTTAAGGTAATTTTTGTGGGTGGTGTAAGATATGGATCCAGTTTCATTCTTTTATACATGAATATCCAATTTTTCCCAGCACCGTTACTGAAGAGACTGTGTTCTCTCCATTTAGTATTTTGACTCCTTTATATTAATTAACAATATTTAGAATTAGTCGACAAATATGTGTGGTTTTCTTTCAGAAGTCTTGGTTTTGTTCTATTGATCTGCGTATCTGTTTTTATGCCAGTACCATACTGTTTTGATTACTATATCTATAAAGTATAGCTTGAAATCAGGAAGTGTGATGCTTTTTTTTTTTTCTTCTTTCCCACTTTTACTTTGGTCAATTGGGGTTTTCTGTGGTTCCATATAAATTTTAGAATTTTTTCTTTTCTTTAAAAACTCACATTGAAATCTTGAGATAGATAGTTTGTACTGAATTTACAGATGACTTTGGGTGGCATTGATATTTTAACAGCATTAGTTATCTAATCTGTGAACACAGGATACCTTTCCATTTATTTGTATCTTCTTTGATTTATTTGATCCATGACTTGTTTTCAGAGTAGAAATCTTTCATCTCCTTTGCTAAACTTATCCCTAATTATTTTTATTATTTTTAAAGCTATTCTATTTTTTTTAAAGATTTTATTTATTTGGGGTGCCTGGGTGGCTCAGTCGTTAAGTGTCTGCCTTCGGCTCAGGTCGTGATCCCATGATCCTGGGATCGAGCCCCACGTCGGGCTTCCTGCTCTGTGGGAAGCCTGCTTCTCCCTCTCCCACTCCCCCTGCTTGTGTTCCTGCTCTCACTATGTCTCTCTCTGTCAAATAAATAAATAAATCTTAAAAAAAAAAGATTTTATTTATTTGTTTGACAGAGAGACACAGCGAGAAAGGGAACACAAGCAGAGGGAGTGGAAGAGGAAGAAGCAGGTTTCCGGCTGAGCAGGGACCCCAATGTGGGGCCTGATCCCAGGATCATGGGATCACGACCTGAGCCGAAGGCAGATGCTTAACAACTGAGCCACCCAGGTGCCCCTATTTTTAAAGCTATTCTAAATAGAATTGTTTCCTTCATTTGTTTTTCAGATAATTTGGTGTTAGTATATAAAAACACTACAGGTATACCTCAGGGATATTGCAGGTTTAGTTCCAGACCAAGAAGATAAAGCAAATATCACAATAAAGTGAATCAGATGAACTCACAAGTGAAGCAATTTTATGTTGGGCTTTCCTTCATTGGAAAACTTTTGATTACTGATTCAATCCACTTACTATAATTGGCTGTATTCAGACTATTTTCCCAATTCAGTCTTGGTTGTTTGTTTGTTTCTGATCTAATTTTTATTATTTTCTTCCATCTGCAAGCTTTGGGCTCAATTTGTTCTTTTTTCCCAGTTCCTTAATGCATAGAGTTAGGTTGTTCATTTGGGGTCTTTCTTTCTTCTTAATGTAGGTAATTATTGCTAAGAACTTAGCTCTTAGAGCTGCCTTTTCTGCATCCCATAAGTTCTGGCATGCTGTGTTTCCATTTTAATTTGTCTCAATATACTTTCATCTTCGGCCTTTAATTCATTTTTTGTTCCATTAGTTGTTGTTCAGGAGAATATTGTTTAATTTCTATGTATTTGTAAATTTTCTAGTTTTCTTCTTGTTATTGATTTCTAGTGTGATACTATTGTGGTCAGACAAGATACTTGGTTTGATTTCCATCTTTTTGAATTTTCTAAGACTGAATAAATTGTCTATCCTAGAAAATGTGCACTCAAGAAGAATGTTTATTCTGTTAATGTTGGACAGAATGCTTTGTATATTTCTGTTAGGTCCTTTTGGTCTATCATGTTGTTCAAATCCACTGTTTTCTCTTAATTCTGTCTCAATGA
Organism: Neomonachus schauinslandi; assembly: GCF_002201575.2. NCBI lineage: Eukaryota > Metazoa > Chordata > Mammalia > Carnivora > Phocidae > Neomonachus > Neomonachus schauinslandi. The sequence goes on from NC_058419.1 coordinate 63,217,309, forward strand.
TCTTGTCATTGTTGGGAGTTGGGTGTTAAAGTCCCAACTATTATTGTACTGCTGTTTATTTCTCTTTTTAGCTCTTTTAGTTTTTCTTTATATATTTGTGTACTTTGATGTTGGATGAACAAATATTTACAATTGTCATATCTTCTTGATGGATTGATCTCTTTTTCATTATATAATGGCTTTGTTTCTTCTTAGCATTTTTGTCTTAAAGTCAATTTTGCCTAATATAATTATAGCTACCACTATTATTTTGTTGTTGTTATTACCATTTGATTGAATTTTTTTATGTTTCCATCTATATGTGTCTTTAAGGCTAACGTGAATGTCCTGAAGGCACCATATTGTTGGATCTTGATTTTTTTATCCATTCAGCCATCCTATGTCTTTTGATTAAAGAAATTATTCCATTAATTTTAATGTAATTTTTTTTAAAGATTTTATTTATTTATTTGACAGAGAGAGACACAGCGAGAGAGGGAACACAAGCAGGGGGAGTGGGAGAGGGAGAAGCAGGCTCCCCGCAGAGCAGGGAGCCCGATGCAGGACTCGATCCCAGGACCCTGGGATCATGACCTGAGCCGAAGGCAGTCGCTTAACCAACTGAGCCACCCAGGTGCCCTTAATGTAATTTTTGATAAGTAAATACTATTACAACTTTTTATTGTTTTCTGGCTATTTTTAGATTAATTGTTCATGTTTCTTATCCTTCTGTCTTGTATGTTTTATACGTTTTAGTATCACTATGCTTTGATGTTTTTATCATGGTCTTTTTTTTGTATGTATAATGGTTCATGTTTTTCCCTTGTGGTTATAAGGCTTACATGAAACATATTACATATTAAACATATTAAACATAATTAAATTTATTTGATTAAATTTAATATAATATTTATATTAAAATTATAACACCTATTTTAAACTAACAATTTCATTTCAATAATTCTTAAAATTTATACTTTTACTTCTCTTCCCCTTCACATTTAGATTATTGCTATAATAGTATATATATATATATATACCATATATATAGTAATAGATATATAATATACTATATATATAGTTACTCTGTAACTAATTAACTGATTATTTTAGTTATGGATAGTTTTATAATATTTTACAATGTTTGTTTATTATCTTTTAAACTAGAGTTGTAAGGGAATTATGCATCACCAGTACCATATTACAGAATCTATCTTTGACTATTACCATTATTATTGAGTTTTATGCTACCTTCTTATGTTTTTCTGATTTCAATTAACATCCTTTCACTCCACTAAAAGGATTCTCTTTAGCATTTCTTGTAAGATATATCTAATGGTGACGAACTCCCTCACGTTGTTGCTGTTGTTGTTGTTGAAAAGTTTTTACCTCTCCTTAGTTTCTGAAGAACAGCTTTGTCAGGTACAGAATTCTTAGTTGACAGATTTTTTTTCTTTCATCATTTTGAATACATTACCCCATTCTCTCTTGGCCTGAAATACTGTTTTCAAGAAATCTGTCAATAATCTTATGGGAGTTCCTCTGCGTGTAATTTCTCTTTTCCCCTGCTGCTTTTAACATTCTCTTGTCTGACTTTTGACAATTATAATATAACTAGGCATAGCCCTATTTGTTCAAGGTATTTGGGGTCCTTTGAGCCTCATGGATCTGTATGTCAATTTCTTTTCTGTTCTTTTCTTTTCTTATTATTATTACTTTTTTAATCAGAGAGAGAAGAGAGTGAGCACAAGCACGGGAGTGGCAGGCAGAGGGAGAAGCAGACTCCCTGCTGAGCAAGGAGCCTGATGCAGGACTCAATTCCAGGACCTTAGATTCATGACCTGAGCCAAAGGCAGCTGCTTAACCAGCTGAGACACCCAGGGGTCCCTGTGTGTCAATTTATTTTCTCAGGATTGGGAAATATTAAGCTATTATTGCTTTAAATATAATTTCTCTTTCTCTTTCTTTTCTCCTCTGGAATTCCCATAATGTGAATATGGTTTCTTTTCATTATGTTCCATAATTCCTATAGGCTTTCTTCACTCTTTTGCATTCTCTTTTTAAATTTTTATTTAATTTCCAGTTAGTTAACATACAATGTAATATTAGTTTCAGGTGTACAATTTAGTGATTCAACACTTCCATACAACACATTGTGTTCATCACAACAAGTGCACTCATTAATCTCCATCACCTATTTAACCCATCCCCCCACCCACCTCCCCTCTGATAACCCTCATTTTGTTCTCTATAGTTAAGTCTGTTTCTTTGCCTCTTTCTCTCTTTTTTCCATTTGCTTGTTTGTTTTGTTTCTTAAATTCCACATGAGTGAAATCATATAGTAGTTGTCTTTCTCTTATTGACTTATTGTACTTAGCATAATACTCTCTAACTTTGTCCACATCATTGCAAATGGCAAGACTTCATTTTTTTTATGGCTGAGTAATATTCCATTCCATATACATACCACTTCTTTATCCATTCATCATTTGGTGGACATTTGAGCTCTTTCCATAGTTTGGCTATTGTAGATAATGCTGCTATAAACATCTGGGTTCCTGTATCCCTTTGAATCAGTATTTTTGTATTCTTTGCATAAATACCTAACAGTGCAATTTCTGGATAGGGTAGTTCTATTTTTAAGTTTTTGAGGAAACTCCATACTGTTTTCCAGAGTGGCTGTACAGTTTGCATTCTTACCAACAGTGCAGAAGCGTTCTCCTTTCTCCTTATTCTCACCAACACCTGTTCTTTCTTGTGTTGTTGATTTGAGCCATTCTGACAAGTGTGAGATAATATTCTATTGCAGTTTTTTAAAGATTCATTTATTTATTTTAGAGAGAGAGAGGAAAAGAGAGAGCATGAGCAGGGGAAAGGGCAGAGGAAGAGAGAGAGAGAGAATCCTCAAGCAGACTCCCTGCTGAGCACAGCCCTATGCAGGGCTTGATCCCAGGACCCTGAGATCATGATCTGAGCTGAAATCAAGAGTTAGCCTCTACAGACTGAGCCATCCAGGTGCCCTTCTCATTGGTGTTTTGATGTGTATTTTCCTGATGATGAATGATGTTTAGTATCTTTTCATGTGTCTGTTGGTCATCTGTATGTCTTATTTGGAAAAATATCTATTCATGTCTTCAGCCCATTTTTAAATTGGATTATTTGGTTTTGGGGTGTTGAAGGTTTTTGTTTGTTTGTTTTTCTTCTCTCTGAGTGGATAATTTCAAATGCCCCATCTTCTAGATCACTGATTCATTCTTCTGCATGATCAAGTCGGCTTTTGAAGCTACTGAATTCTTCAGTTCAATTACTGTATTTTCAGCTCTAGGATTTTTTGAATAGTTTCTATGTCTTTGTTGAACTTCTCACTTTGTTGTTACATTGTTTCCTTAATTTCATTTAGTTGTCCCTGTCTTTGTGTTCTTCTAGTTCACTAAACTTCTTTAAGAGAATTATTGTGAATTCTTTGTTTGATAGTTGACAAATTTTCCTTTCTTTATGGTCAGTTATTGGAGCTTTTTTAGTTTCCTTTGGTGGTGTCATGTTTACTGGATTTTTCATTATTTTTTGATTCTCTACCTTGGTATCTATGCCTCTGAGTGAACTGTATTCTCTTTCAAACTTTATGGGTTCACTTCGGCAGAGACAGATCTTCATCTGTCAGCTTAATTTAGGCTCTTGATATGTCTGCTGCTAACATCCTTCAGCATGTGGGGCTTGCTATCAGAGTTTATTTTGGGGCAAGGCCACTGACTGCGCTCTCAGGTAGGGGAGGGTGCTACTGGTTGAAAAGTTTGATATAACTGCTGACCTGGTTCCCTGCCTGTGAGGCTGTAGGATGGGCTCCACAGTTGCCTGGGTTCTCTGGTCTAGACTTAACAAATGGATGTGACTGAGTACTATATTCAGCAGCAGATGAAACTATGAATTAATTTCTCTGTCTTGATAGGGCACAAGACAGACCCCACGGTCTGCAAAGATCATTGTTTGGGAACCCAAATTTGTTGAGAATGTATATTAAATTACCTACAAGATGGGACCACTGGATTTGCTCCACAGATGGGTGAAAGCCATGGACTGTGCTATCTGTTAAAGTGTCATTGTAAGCAGGGCTTTTGGATGGGCTACACAGCTTCCCATGTGCTCTCATTAGGTTGCCTTATTGGGAGGACTAATGACTATATTCAGCAATGCATGGGGCTGTGAATTAGTTTCTCTACCTGGGCACAATGAGATAACAGCTTTATGGCTGAAAAGGTTCTTTCTGGTTTTACCTCAAGCCAACCCATGTTCCAAGTTCCCTGGCCAAACAAGGCCACTCTGCTCTAAAGATTACCAGCTGTTCCTGCTGGACTCCCTGCTTGAGTTTCACTGGGCTGTTCAGCTTTCCATATGTTCTGGTTAACCTTCCAGTTTTGGCAGGGATGTTAACTTCACTTAACAGTAGGTACATCTAAGAATCAGTTCCCTTGTTTGGGTGGGATGAGACGCTCAGAACTAAGCAACATCCCAGGTTTTCCCAATCAGGCAAACATGGATTTTAATAAAACTAACTTATTGGAAAGGTCATGGAGTTTGGAATCAGAACTGATACTGGTTTTGAAGCATAGGTGTATTATTTTTTACTGTGTGAAGGTGGGCAATTTTCTTCTTTTTTTTAAACGGTCGTATCACATTTATTTTATTTTTTTGCTTACATTTTCCTGTCTTGTCATTTTGGGTAATTTACATACACTATGGTATGTAAACTTCTCAGTTATTATGACAAGTGTTTTTAAAAATTTCTATAAAATTTATTTATTTTTCTTTTTTAAGTTATTATTTAAATTCCAGTTAGTTAACATACAATGTAATATTAGTTTCAGGTGTGGAATTTAGTGATTCATTACTTATATACAACACCTAGTTCTTATTACAAGTTTCATGATTATTATGTGTATCCATATCTTTAAATTATAAGTAACATTGAAATAAATATTTTATTTTTTTCTCTTGGTTAAATAATCAAAGATAATTCCCAAGACTGAGATTTTTTAAGCTAAATATATGGATATTTTCATTGTTCTTTGCATATTTTAACTTATTTCTGTTTTAATTTTCTGTAAATCAGGGTTCCAAAAGGTTGGTCCAAGGATAAAAAGGGATAACACATACAAAGCACCTTGCATAACAGTAAACAGCAAATGTTTGTTTCTCCCTTCCTTTTTTGGGTATGAATCACGATTTGAATGTCTGATAGGCTCCTGCATAGGACAATTAATGGAGATGTTTATAACACTGTGTAAATATTGTCTTGCTAATTGTTGATTGAATCATAGTTCATGTGAATAGCTGCAGCCCATATAAATCTGTCTCTTTTCTCAGAGATCCTTCTACTTGCTCTCTTCAGTTCTATATTCACATGTCTTGGATTACATTAAGACAAAGCTGCCAGGTGACAGTAGTATCATAAGGAAGATGGATAACTCTGTTAGCTTCAGTTTCCACTCTCAATCTTTAATATTCTGTGTATCACAAGAGTCTGGTGGCCTGAAAACTTTTAAACCTATATACTTCTTGACAGTTGGTTTCTAGTTAGTTTGCCAGTGGGCAGCATTTACAAGGAAGTTGCAGGCAAGAGGAAAAAAAAGTCTATATTTTCCCTTCTTTTGGTAGTACCTCCAACAATGGAAGCATTAGCAGTTATTGACTGAGGGTCCTAGAAATTATATAAAGTCACTGAGCTTCTAGAAGTAAGTGGTAGTTTCTAGAAGTAGCATCATCTGCACAGTGTAATCTCATCAGCGGTGCAATTCCAATAGAAACAATGGCACATGCAGTAATTCCAATATTTCAATGACAAGGGTGGGCTCATGAGTTTCAGCCCATGCATTGTAATTGATTATTAATTTATTGGTATGATCTTCTGTTTCTGGCTTTCTAACACATTTATTTTGCTCCTCCATCCTTTTAAATTATTTTGTAATCAATTACCTGCATAGAAGTACTCCCTACTTGAAATATCTAGTGTATTTTTATTTTGCTACCTGAATGCTAATACACTATATTTAACAATGAAAACAAATTTATAAGAAAAAGACATAATACAGTTTTATTTACATTACATATTTACAACTGTTCTATAGTTTTCAAAACACAGATCTTTTACCTCTTTGGTTAGGTTTATTACTAGGTTATGGTTTTTGGCGTAATTGTAACTGGGACTGATTCCTTGATTTCTCTTTCTGCTACTTCTTTATTGGTGAATAGAAATACAACAGATTTCTATACATTGATTTTGTATCCTGCAACTTTACTGAATTTGTGTATCAGTTCTAGCAACGTTTTGATGGGGTCTTTTGGGTTTTCTACATAAAGTATCATGTCATCTGCAATAGAGAAAGTTTGACTTCTTCCTTGCCAATTTGGATGCCTTCTATTTCTTTTTGTTTTCAATTGCTGAAGCTAGGACTTCCAATACTATGTTAAATAACAATGGTGAGAGTGGACATCCCTGTCTTCTTCCTGATCATAGAGGAAAAACTCAGTTTTTCCCCATTGAGGATTATATTAGCTGTGGGTCTTTCATAAATGGCCTTTATGATGTTGAGTTATGATCCCTCTATCCCTCCGTTATTAAGGGTTTTTATCAAGAGGGTGTTGTACTTAGTCACATGCTTTTTCTGCATCTATCAAGAGGAACACATGCTTCTTATCCTTTCTTGTATTAATGTGGTGCATCATGTTGACTGATTTGTAAATATTGAATCACCCTTGAAGCCCAGGAATAAATACCACTTGTGCATGGTGAACAATTCTTTTAATGTACTGTTGGATTCAACATGCTAGTATCTGGTTGAGAATTTTTGCATACATGTTCATCAGGGATATTGACCTGTACTTCTCTTTTTTTAGTAGGGCCTTTTTCTTGTTTTGGAATCAAGGTAATGTTGGCCTCATAGAATGAGTTTGTAAGTTTTTCTTCCATTCCTATTTTTTGGAACAATTAGAAAATAATAGGTTTTAACTCTTTCTTAAATGTTTAGAATTCTCCCTGGAAAGTCATCTGGCCCTGGGCTTCTCTTTGTTGGGAGATTTTTGATTGCTGTTTCTATTTCTTCACTGGTTATCAGTCTATTTGAGTTTTCTATTTCTTCCTGTTTCTGTTTTGATAGTTTATATTTTTCTAGGAATTTATTCATTTATTCTGGATTGTCCAATTTGATGGCAGATATTTTTTTCATAATATTCTCTTATAATTGTTTGCATTTCTGTGGTGTTGGCTGTGATCTCTCCTCTTTCATTTGTGATTTGAATTGTGTCCTTTTTATTTTCTTTTTGATAAGTCTGGCTTGGGGTTTATTAATTTTATTAATTATTTCAAAGAACCAGCTCCTGGTTTCATTGATCTATTCAATTTCTTTTGTTTGTTTATTTGTTTGTGTGTCATCTATTTCTGCTCTAATCTTTATTATTTCCCTCCTTATGCTGGTTTTAGGCTTCATTTGGTGTTCTTTTTCTAGCTCCTTCAAGTATAAGGTTAGTTTTTTGTTTTTTGTTTTTTGGGTTTTTTTGAGGTTTTTGTTGCTTCTTGAAGTAGGGCTGTATTGCTATATACTTCCCTCTTATGATTGTTTTTGCTGCATCCCAAAGGTTTTGGACTGTTGAGTTTTCATTATCATTTGTTTCTATGTATATATTTTTTTCTTTTTTTAATTTCCTGGTTTACCCATTCATTCCTTAGTAGGATGTTCTTTAACCTCAATATATTTATGTCCTTTTCCAATTTTTTTCTTATGGTTGACTTCAACTTTCATAGCACTCTGGTTGGAAAATATGCATCATATGATCTCAAACTGGGAGAATCATCTCTCCCAGTGCATTCCAGGGGATCTTTAGATCACACTGTCTGCTCCCTGGGCTATCTGCCCTCCTTCTCCACAGGTGCACTGCAGCACCCTATGGGCTCCACATTTGCCATGCCATGGACTTCTAAAACTCCAATATTTGAGCCTTGTGGTTGTAAAAACTCATGAAAGTCAGCATTTCTCATTTTCCCCAGTCAATGTCTTTGGAAAAGTGTTTTCCTTGTGCAATCCCTTGTGTGCTCCTCTCTCTCTCTGTCACCTCTTTCCATGACCAGGACCCCTTCTCCTCCATAACAAGCCTAGGGTCCTCGTACTTATCTGCCATCATAGTTCCTCCTTTTACATTATATATTTACTGATCTTTTTCAAGGTTCAGTATATGATGCTAGGCAAGGGGAGTGGGATTGAAATATGATATAGTCCACTAGGTGAATCAATGAAATTTACAAATAAATATAATAAATATAGAATATGATAAATCCATAAGGAAGAAAGAAATCAAAGTGTTTTGAATTTCAAGACATCACATATATGCCTTTGAAACTTAGAGAAGACTCCATATATGTATGTTTATAATGCAGATTAAATATTAGAGCTAGTGACCAGGCCAATGGGCTAGGGAAATAACCATTAACTTGGGAATTGTATAACCTGACCCTTTGTACATGGAGAATTGGTAATTTTTACTCTTTTCTCCACCGTTTTCCTTTCAACACACAGCTCAGTCATTATCACCAGGATGTTTGCATGTGATGGGGAGAGGGGTGGTGTCACATCTTTTGCAGTGGATAGCATGCACAATTTTAAAACACCTCTTAACGGATTATAAGCTTTCTCATTCTCCATTTCCTTTTTTTTAATAGTTCTTTTTTTAAGATTTTATTTATTTATTTGTCAGAGAGAGAAAGAGAGCACAAGCAGGGGGAATGGCAGGCAGAAGGAGAGGGAGAAGCAGGCTCCCCATTGAGCAAGAAGCCTGACATGGAACTTGATCCCAGGATCCTGGGATCATGATCTGAGCTGAAGGCAGACTCTTAACCTACTGAGCCATCCAGGTGTCCCTTCATTCTCCATTTCCTTACTACAACTTAAGAGTTAATTAATTCAGTCTCTGAAATCAATTCCAGGCTTGAAATTTTACAACTATAGGAAAAAAAAATAGCAATAATGAGAAAAAAATGTATGATATACATACCTTTGGTTCAGAATCATTCTGTAGCATAAAATAAAAAAATTATTCTTATTATAAGATACTGTCAATGAAAAAAGAGAGACAAAATTATATATAATATCCTTACTCTTGCTCTCCAAGTGTGTTGAGAGTTATAATATTTGCTAAACATTCCTAAACTGTTTAAGAAATCTTTATATTATATTTATATTAAATAAAAATTTTATAGGTAGAAGGCAAACAATGCATATATTCTACCCAGAGATTACTCTGTGTGGCTAATTTTATTTAGTTATGGTTATTGGTGCTGAAGTTCACAATATGCTCAAGGTTATTCATATATGTATTAATCTTGTAGTTAAACTAGATTGTAAAGTCTTTGAAGACAGGAACTGAAAATAACATTTGTTTATAAGCACTATGTGCTATTATAATATGTCAAATTATAGCAAAATACTGATATATTTATATAGATATAGATATGTAGATATATTTATACATGAATATATATTTATATCAGGATATATATATATATATATATATATATATATAGTCCTGAGGATATTTCATTGTACTATTTATAGAAAGTTAGATTCTCTTAATACTAAAGTTGAAGGATTCTAAAGTGGTGAGGTAAGAAAAAAATTCTACTCAGCATCCGAGACAAGCACTTTGCTGTATTATCTCATTTAACCATTGTGATAGCCCTGTAAATTATGTAAATTATGTATTGTGATTCCCAGTTTACAACTAAAGAATCAAAGGTTCAGAAAACTAATTTTCCTTGGTCACTCAGGCAATAAGAAGAATTACTAAAATATCCAGATAATGTGGTCATTCATACCAAAATAGGTTATCACCCAGTTTTGTTGGCTCCCTCAATGTTCCTTGAGCATATAATCTAGTAGCTTTGTAAGAAGTTAATTATTTTTAAATTCTTTAATAGAAGATAAAACTTTCAACATACTTTTAAAGAAGTTTTATAATTTGCTTTTTTTTTAAAAAATTTTATTATGTTATGTTAGTCACCATACAATACATCATTAGTTTTTGATGTGGTGATCCACGATCCATTGTTTTCATATAACACCCAGTGCTCCATGCAGTACAATTTGGCATGATATAAGTTCTAGAAATAAAATAATCTTTCCTCAGTAATTTTAAGGAGGTAGTCCATTGGCTTCTACATTTTAAAGTTTCTATTAAAAAGTCTGATACCTTTAGGTTTACCCTTTTAGTTTAATTCTTTACAATTTTTAATATAATAAACAATTCGTTTGTTCCTTTTTAAAATCAGGTTTGTAAGTTTATTTATTTTAAAGAATGAATCTTTAGGTTCAAGATCATATTTTAGAAGAATTATTTATTTTAGAGAGAGAGAGAGAGAAGGAGGGGATGAAGGAGAGAGGGAATCTCAAACCAACTCCCTGATGAGCATGGAGGCTGACACAGGACTCAGTCTCATAAACCTGAGATCATGACCTAAGCCAAAATCAAGTGTCAGATGCTTAACTGACTGAGTCACCCAGACACCCTCATTCAAGACCATTTTAACTGTTTTTTTAAAACAAATAATTCAATTTAAAATAGGCGGAAGACATGAATAGACATTGTTCCAAAGAAGAGATACAGATGGCTATCTAATACATGAAAATATACTAAACATCACTCACCATCAGGGAAATACAAATCAAAAATACAATTAAGTATCATCTCATACCTCACTTCAGAATGGATAAAATCAACAACACAAAAAACAACAGGTGCTGGTGAAGATGTGGAGAAAAGGGAACCCTCCTGCACTGTTGCTGGGAATGAAAACTGGTGCAGCTGCTCTGGAAAACAATATGGACATTCCTCAAAAAGTTAAAAATGGAAGTACCCTAGAATTCAGCAATCACACTGCTAGGTATTTACCCAACGAATAAAAAACTACTAATTCAAAGGGATATGTGTACCTGGATGTTTACAGCAGCATTACCTACAATAGCCAAATTATGGAAATCACCCAAGTGTCCAACTGATGAATAGATAAATAAAATGTGTCATATATATATATATATATATATATGACATATATATATATATGACACATATACAGGTAATGGAGTATTAATAAAGAATAATAAAGAATAAAATCTTGCCAAGTGCCTTGACATGGATAGAGCTAGAGAATATTATGCTAAGCAAAGTCTATCAGTCAAAGAAAGACAAATACTATATGATTTCACTCATATGTAGAATTTAAGAAACAAAACAAATGAGCAGATGGAAAAAAGAGAGAGAAAAACAAACCAAGAAACAGACTCTTAACTATAGAGAATAAACTGATGGTTACCAGAGGGGAGGTACATGGGAGAATGGGTTAAATAGGTAATGAGGATTAAGAAGTGCAATTGTGATAAACACAGGGTGTTGTATAGAACGTTGAATCAATAAATTGTACACCTGGCACTAATATCACACTGTATGTAAACTAATTGGAATTTAAATAAAAACTTAAAAAAAAAAGAAGTGCACTTGTGATGAGCACTGGGTGTTTTATGGAAGTGTTAAATACCTATATTTTACACCTGAAACTAATACTACACTGTATGTTAACTAACTGAAATTTAAATAAAATAACTTTAAAAGAATAACCCAGAAACCTAATAAATGAAGGAAAAATAAAATTATACCTGGAAAAGTCTTAAAAAGAGAGACAGAGCAATTAAAGGATATTAATATATAACTATGTAAAATTTAGAATGAAAATTACAAAGGAGAAAAAGTCATTGCTTTATTTTATGAAAAGAAAAACAAATCACTATGAAAACACACTATATGTGAATTTTATGCACCTAACAATATAACTTAAAAATTCAAAAGGATAAAAAAATACAAAGGGATATAAAATAAGTTATAAATATAAATATTTAGAAGAATAATAATTAGAAGAAGAAATTGAAAAATCTACAATTATCATAGAAAGTTTAACACATTTTCAAAAACAAAAGTTTTGATTAAGTAGATTTTTGAAATACTAAGTTTAAGAAAAATTTGATCAACACATAAGACTTTGAACCCAATAGAGAATACACATTTTATTTATTAAATATTCTGTGATTTTAAAAATGTGATTATTTACTAGGCCATGATGTATATATGTATATAATGAAATCAAAATAACTAAAACTAAACAGAATATATTCACCAACTTCAATGTAATAAAATAATAAATAAACAAAAATAATCTCCTAAAATAAATTCATCTAGAAATTAAGAACACATGCTCATATTAAGAAATTATCTGTAAGTTAATTTGGACATAATTAAACATAAAACCACCCAAATAAAAGCACTACATGTAAAGTCTTGTAGGAAAAGCCAAAGAGATATGAAGATAAACAATTAGAGCTAAAATCAAACTCATTAGGATACAGATTTAATTGAAAATAAATGAACTACACTTTCAAATAAAAATCTAGAAGAACAACCACAATCAAGTGAGATTTATTCTTAAATTGAAAGATTAGTGCAATATATGCAAATCAATCAACACACTATACCACATTAACAAAAGAAAGGAGAAGAACTATATGATCCTCTCAATAGATGCAGAAGAAAACTTTTGACAAAGTACCACATCAACTCATGATAAAAACCTTCAACAAAGTAGGTATAGAGGGAACATACCTCAACATCATAAAGGCCATATATGAAAAACTTGCACCTAATGTCATCCTCAATAGAAAAAAAAAAAACTGCAAACTTTTCCTCTGTCTTCAGAAACAAGAAAAGAATGTCCACTTTAACCACTGTTATTTAACATAGTACTGGAAGTCCTAGCCTCAGCAATCAGACAAGAAAAATAAATTAAAGGCACCCAAATCAGAAAGATAGAATTAAAACTTTCACTATTTACAGATAGCATGATACTCTACATAGAAAACCCAAAAGAGGGGAACCTGGGTGGCTCAGTCAGTTAAGCATCTGACTTTGACTCAGGTCACGATCTTGCGGTCCTGCAGTCAAGCCCCATGTTGGACTCTGTGCTCATCAGGGAGTCTTGCTTCTGCCTGTCTCTCTCTCTCTGCCACTCCCCCTGCTCATGTTCTCTCTCTCTCTTTCAACTATATAAATAAAATATTTAAAATAGCTAAATAAATAAATTAATAAATAAATTAATTAAAAGAAACCCTGAAAGATTCCACCAAAAAAATGCTAGAACTGATACAAGAATTTCTTTATGGCACCGAAACAAAATCAATGTACAGAAATATGTTCCATTTCTATACCCTAATAATGAAGCAACAGAAAGAGAAATTAAGAAATCAATCCCATTTACAATTGCACTAAAAACAATAAGATACATAGGAATAAACCTAGCCAAAGAGGTGAAAGATATCTACTCTGAAAACAATAAAATACTAATGAAAAAATTTCAAGAAAAAAAAAAGGAAATGGAAAGACATTCTATACTCATGGATTGGAAAAACAAATATTGTTAAAATATCTATACAACCTTAATGTAACCCCTATCAAAATACCAATGGCATTTTTTTTTTCACAGAGCTAGAACAAACAACCCTATAGTTCGTATACAACCACAAAAACCCCTAATAGCCAAAGTAATCTTGAAAATGAAAAGCAGAGCTGGAAGTATCACAATTCTGGACTGCAAACTATATTACAAAGCTGGAGTGATCAAGACAGTATGGTACTGGCACAAAAATAGAAACATAGGTCAATGAAACAGAATAGAAAACCCAGAAATGAACCCACAATTATATGTTCAGTTAATCTTCCACAAAGCAGAAAAGAACAGCCAATTGAAAAAAGACAGTCTCTTCAACAAATGGTGTTGGGAAAATGGGACAGCAACCTCTTTGACATCAGCCACAGAAACTTCTTTCTAGATATGTCTCCCAAGACAAGGGAAAGAAAAGAAAAAAATGAACTGTTGGGACTTCATCAAAATAAAAAGCTTCTGCGCAGTGAAGGAAACAATTAACAAAATGAAAAGGCAGCCAGGGGAACTGGAGAAGATATTTGCAAATAATATATCCAACAAAGGGTTAGTATCCAAAATATAAAAGGAACTTATAAAACTAAACATCCCCAAATCAAATAATCTGGTTGAAAAATGGGCAAGAAAATATGAATATACATTTTTCCAAGGAAGATATACAGATGGTCAACAGACACATGAACAGATGCTCACATCACTCATCATCAGGGAAATACAAATCAAAAGTACAATGAGATACCACCTCACACCTCACCTCAGAATGGCTAAAATCAACATCACAAGAAAGAACAAATGTTGGCAAGGATGTGGAGAAACTGGGGCTATCTTGAACTTTTGATAAGAATGCAAACTAGTGCAGCCACTCTGGAAAATAGTATGGAGGTTCCTCAAAAAGTTAAAAATGAAAGTACCCTAGATTCCAGCAATCACCCTACTAGGTATTTACCCAAAGCATACAAAACTACTAATTCAGAAGGATAGGGATATATGCACCTAGATGTTTCTAGAAGCATTATATACAATAGCCAAATTATAGAAACCACCCAAGTGTTCATCAACTAAGAAATGGATAAAAGATATGAGGTATATATATATACAATGGAATATTACTCAAACATAAAAAGAATGAAACCTCAATGTGGATGGAGGAGCTGGAGAGCATTATGCAAAGTGAAATGAGTCAGTCAGAGAAGAACAAATACCATATGATTTCATTCATATGTGGAATTTAAGAAAAAAAAAAGAAGCACACCAAGAAACAGGCTCTTGAATATAGAGAACAAACATAGTTACCTCAGGGGAAGTGAGTGGGGTTTATGTTAAATAGGTGATGGGGATTAAGAGGGTACTTGTTGTGATGAACACAGGTGTTATATGTAATTATATGTAATTGTTGAAATACTAAATTTACACCTGAAACTATTATTACACTGTATGTTAAATAACTGGATTTTATTTTATTTTATTCTATTTTATTTTACTTATCTGAGAGAGAGAGAGAGAGCATGTGCAGAAGCAGGGAAGGAGCGGAGGAGGGAATGAGTGGGAAAGAATTTCATGCAGACTGCATGCTGAGCTTGGTGCCTGACATGGGGCTCGAACTCATGACTCTGATATCAAGACCTGACTTGAAATCAAGAGTCAGATGTTTAACCAAATGAACCACCAAGGCACCACCCCAAGTTAACTAGCTGGATTTTAAATAAAAACCTGTGACACTTTTTGACATTCCATTATTAGAATATCTTAATTTTGTCACTTTACCTTTTTGAAGAATATCTGAGAGCCTATATTGGGCAACATGGCTAGACATAATTTGGAATGGAAAGAAAATAGAAAGTGAACTTTTGGCCTTGGGTACAGAGCAGACTTAGAATTAATTTAATTGATATATAGTATATGACCATTTCCAATCCCTCTGGGAGCATTTCCCATTCGTGATCCCAGAAGAAGCAGTGTTTAGGATTAGAGTGGCAGGTTTATTAAGGTGGGGACAGGACTGCTTGTGCTGATCTCCCCTGAAAAAGTTTAGCCACACCTCTGATGCAATATAAGCTTAATGGTTAACCTCACTGGGTTAAAGAAAACAAAGCTGTGGATTTTTGAGGTGGGAGAAATGGTTAATTTCCCACGAGGAGGGAGTGCTACTACTGTAACACTCCAGTCCTTATTATGCATTCTTGCTCTCCCTAGAAGAGAAGAAGTGACTTAGTCTGATTGGAAAATTTGAAAGGATAAACTTTAAATACATAGCTAAACCACTTATCTTCATTTACTAATAAAAGATGACTGGGAGGATTAAGATGGCAGAGCAGTAGAGGACCCTAAGTTTGTCTGGTCCCCGGAATTCAGCTAGATAGTTATCAAATCATTCTGAACACCTACAAAATCAATCAAAGATCTGAGAAAAGAAATCCTGCAATTCTACAAATAGAAAACTGACCACTTTTTGGAAGGTAGGAGGTGCAGAGACTTGAATCTGGGGGGATATATTTGAGGATATGGCAGAGGGGAGGGGGCCAGCTTAAGGAGGCTACTACAAAGTACTATAAATAGTAGAGCACAAAATTGGAACTTTTAGAACTCTGCTACAGTGGGGAACATCCCTGGCTTAAAGGTTCTTAGGTGGCAGAATCCCAGGTGGGACAGCATGGTCTCAGGATCCCAGGTGTCACAAGAAAAGGGGTGTCTGAATGTGGCAGAGTTTCCAGGAATCAGAGTGGGGAAGCTGGCTGAAAATAGCGAGTCTAGCTGTCAGCTCACTGCTCTGTGTTACCATAAACTATGGACCACTGCACAGTGTGTGACTGCTCTCCTGGCAGTGGCCCAGCAAAAGGCAGAAGTGTGGTAAGACCCACCCCCCCGGGAGGAACAGCCTGGTTCTGTGCCACAGAAGTCCCTACAAGTTGGAAACTTGAAACTCAGTCACATGCCTGAGATAAAAAGTCTCAGTCACAGGCTGGGTGAACACAGAATTTGGAGGGAAACTAGGGAGACAAGAGTGATTGACTGCTTTTCTGTGATGGCTCAACAAAGAGTGGGGTACAGGAACTTTCACCTCTGGGGTTAGAGAGCAGGGCACTGCCATTTTCATCTTGCTCATTGGTGCCTTCAGGGAGCAAATCAGCACCACTTCATGGAATCCGGAGCCACTTACACTGAGCTCAGCCACCTTGAAAGGGAGGTGCATTTCCACAAGTGCAAAGACACCTGAGGATCAGTGCAACAGGCCCCTTCCCCAGAAGACCAGAAGGAACAACTGACCAATACCAAGCATACAGATCATAGAGAACTGCAAAGCATCAGCTCTTGGGGAAACCAGTATATAGCATTTGTGGCTTTATTATTGTTATTATTATTCTTTAGTCTTTCAGGTTTTTTTCAGCTATTTTCTTATTTTTTCAATTATTTCTTATTGTTTTTTTAATTTTAATTTTTATGTAGATATTATATATATATA
Source organism: Neomonachus schauinslandi (assembly GCF_002201575.2). Lineage (NCBI taxonomy): Eukaryota > Metazoa > Chordata > Mammalia > Carnivora > Phocidae > Neomonachus > Neomonachus schauinslandi. The sequence continues at coordinate 63,234,273 of NC_058419.1, forward strand.
TATGTTTTCTATTTTTGGTTTCCTTATTTGTATTATATATATATAAAAGTTTTTCTCTCTTACCTGTTATGGAATCTAGTTTCTTTTAACAAGCAGACCAAAATACATCCAGGATCTAGTTTTCTGTTTTGTTCTGTTTTTTTTTTTTTTCTTGTTTGACTTTTTCTTATTTTGTTTTGTTTTTGTTTTCTTCTGGTTTGTTTTGTTCTGTTTCTGTTGCTGTTGCTGTTGTTGTCTTTTCTCTCCCTTTCTTCTATTCTTTTCTGGACAAAATGATGAGTTGCTAAAATTTACCCCAAAAGAAATTACAGGAGGTAGTACTCACTGCCAAGAATTTAATCAATATAAGTAAGATGTCTGAAGTAGGATTTAAAACAATGATTATAAAGATATTAGCTGGGTTGAAAAAAGCATAGAAGACACAAAATAATCCCTTACTGTAGAAATAAAGGAACTAAAATTGAATCAGACTGAAATAAAAAATGCTATTACCAAGATGCAGTCCCAAATTGAGGCTCTAAAAGCAAGGATAAAGAAACAGAAGAGAGAGTCAGTGATATAGAAGATAAAATGATGGAAAATAAGGAAGCTGAGAAGAAGAGAGAAAGACAACTACTGGATCACAAAGGGTAACTTTAAGAACTCAGGATTTCCATAAAGCAAAATAATATCTGGATAATAAGGGTCTCAGAAGATGAAGAGAGGGAAAGAGGGGCAGAAGGTTTATTTGGACAAATTATAGCTGAGAACTTCCTAATCTGGGCAAAGAAATAGGCATTCAAGTCCAGGACGCACAGAGACTCCCTAAAAATCAATAAAAATAGTTCAACCACTTGACATATAATAGTATAATAATAAAGCTTGCAAATTTCAAAGATAAAGAGATAATCCTGAAAGCAGCTCAGGACAAGAGGTCCTTAACCTACAAGGGTAGAAACATAACGTTGGCAGCATACTTTTCTTCAGAGACCTGGCAGGCCAGACAGGACTGGCATGATATAGTTAACATGCTAAATGGGAAAAATAAGCAGCAAAGAAAACTTTATCCAACAAAGCCTTCATTCAGAATAGGAGAGATAAAGAGTTTTCAGGATAAACAAAAAACTAAAGGAATTGGTGGACACTAACCAGGTCTGCAAGAAATAGTAACAGCAATCTTTTGAGCAAAAAGAGAGCCCAAAAGTAACAAAGACCAGAAAGGAATGGAGACAATCTGTAGAAACAGCAAATCTACAGGTAACACGATAGCATTAAATTCATATCTTTCAATAACTAATATGAATATAAATGGACAAAATGCTCCAATAGAAAGACATAGGGTATCAGAATGGATTAAAAAACAAGACCCATTGATATTCCTTTTACAAGAGACTCATTTTAGACCCAAAGTCATCTCCAGATTGAAATTGAGGGAGTGAAGAACCATTTATCATGCTAATGGACATCAAAAGAAAGCTGGAGTAGCAACCCTTGTATCAAACTAGGTTTTAAATCAAAGACTGTAATAAGAGATGAAGAAGGACACTATATCATAATAAAAGGGCTTATCCAACAAGATCTAACAGTTGTGAATATTTATACCCCTAAATTGGGAGCAGCCAAATATATAAACTGATTAATAACAAAATTAAAGAAACTAATTGATAATAATACAATAATAGTAGGGGACTGTAACACCCCACTCATAGCAATGAAAAGACCATCTAAGCAGAAGATCAACAAAGAAACAAGGGCTTTAAGTGACACAGTGGATCAGAAGGACTTAACAGATGTTTTCAGAGCATTTAATCCCAAAGCAACAGAATGCACATTCTTCTCGAGTGCATATGGAACATTCTCCAGAATAGATGACATATTGGGTCACAAATCGGGTTTCAACTGATAAAAAAAGACTGAGATTATACTATGTAAAAAGTTGCAGTCAGTCACAAGAAAAAAAAATGGACAAATTGGACAAAATTGGACAAACACAAATATATTTGGTTAAAGAGAATTCTACTAAAGAATGAATGGGTCAATCAGTAAATTAAGGAAACATTTTAAATATACATGGAAACAAGTGAAAATGAAAACATGACAGTTCAGCACTTTTGGAAAGCAGGAAAAGCAGTCCTAAGATGGAGGTATATAGCAAATGCAAGCCTTCCTCAAGAAACAAGAAAAGTCTCAAATATACAACCTATCCTTACACATAAAGAAGCTGGGAAAGGAACAACAAATAAAGCCTAAATCCAGTAGGAGAATAGAAGTAATAAAGATTAGAGCAGAAATCAATGATATAGAAACAAACAAACAAACAAACTGTAGAACAGATCAACAAAACTAGGAACTGGTTCTTTGAAAGAATTAATAAGATAGATAAACCCCTAGCCAGACTTATCAAAAAGAAAAGAGAAAGAACCAAAATAAATAAAATCATGAATGAAAGAAGAGAGATCACAAACAACATCACAGAAATGCAAACAATTACAAGAGAATATTATGAGCAATTATATACCAACAAATTAGGCAATCTAGAAGAAATGGATACATTCCTAGAAACAAAAATATTACCAAAACTGAAACAGGAAGAAATAGAAAACCTGAACAGACACATTACCAACAAAGAAATTGGATCAGTAATCAAAAATCTCCAAGAAATAAGAGTCCAGGGCCAGATGACCTCCCAGAGGAATTCTACCAAACATTTAAAAAGGAATTATTACCCGTTCTTCTGAAGCTATTCCAAAAAATAGAAACGGAAGGCAAATTCCAAAGTCATTCTATGAGGCCAGCATTACCTTGATCCCAAAACCAGACAGAGACCCCACTAAAAAGGAGAATTACAGACGAATATCCCTGATGAACATGGATGCCAAAATTCTCACCAGGATACTAGCTAATAGGATCCAACCGTATATTAAAAGGATTATTCACCACAACCAAGTGGGATTTAGTCCTGGGCTGCAAGTGTTGCTCAACAACCTCAAATCAATGTGACACAACACATTAATAAAAGAGAAGACAGAAACCATATGATCCTTTCAATAGATGCAGAAAAAGCACTTGACAAAATACAGCATCCTCTCTTGATAAAAACTCTCCACAGAGTAGGGATAGAAGGAACATACCTCAGTATCATAAAAGCCATTTATGAAAAGCCCACAGAGAATATCATTGTCAATGGGGAAAAACTGAGAATGTTTCCCCTAAGGTCAGGAACAAGACAGGGAGGTCCACTCTCACTACTGTTGTTCAACAAAGTACTAGAATTCCTAGTCTCAGCAATCAGACAACAAAAAGAAATAAAAGTCATACAAATCAGCAAAGAAGTCAAACTTTCCCTCCTCGCAGACGACATGACAATCTATGTAGAAAACCCAAAAAAACTCTACCAAAAAATTACTAGAACTAATACAGGAATTCAGCAAAGCTGCAGGATATAAAATCGATGCACAGAAGTCTGTTGCATTTTTATATATGAACAATGAGGCAGAAGAAAGAGAAATTAAGGAATCAATCCCATTTACAATTGCACCAAAACCCATAAGATATCTAGGAATAAATCTAACCAAAGAAGTAAAGGATCTGTACTCTAGAAACTACAGAACACTTATGAAAGAAATTGAGGAGGTACAAATAAATGGAAAAACATTCCATGCTAATGGATTGACAGAACAAATATTGTTAAAATGTCTATGTTTCCCAAAGCAATTACACATTCAATGTAATCCCTATCAAAATACCACCAGCATTGTTCACAGAGCTGGAAAAAACAATCCTAAAATGTGTATGGAACCAGAAAAGACTCTGAATAGCTGAAGTAATGTTGAACAAGAAAACCAAAAGTGGAGGCAATCACAATTCTGAACTCCAAACTGTATTACAAAGCTGTAATCATCAAGATAGTATGGGACTGGCACAAAAACAGACACACAGATAAATGGAACAGAATAAAGAATCCAGAAATGGATCCTCAGCTCTATGGTCAACTAATCTTCAACAAAGCAGGAAAGAATATCCAATGGAAAAGCGAGTCTCTTCAACAAATGGTGCTGGGAAAATTGGAGAGCCATCTGCAAAAGAATGAAACTGGACCACTTTCTTTTAGCATACACAAAAACAAACTCAAAACAGATGAAAGACCTAAATGTGAGAGAGGAATCCATCAAAATCCTAGAGGAGAACACAAGCACCAATTTCTTTAACCTCAGCTACAGCAAATTCTTGCTAAACACATCTCCAAAGGCAAGGGAAACAAAACCAAAAATGAACTATTGGGACTTCATCAGGATAAAAAGCTTTTGCACAGCAAAGGAAACAGTCAACAAAACTAAAAGGCAACCTACGAAATGGGAGAAGATATTCACAAATGATACATCAGATAAAAGGCTAGTATCCAAAATCTATAAAGAACCTATCAAACTCGGGCACCTGGGTGGCTCAGTTGGTTAAGTGACTGCCTTCGGCTCAGGTCATGATCCTGGAGTCCCAGGATCAAATCCCACATCGGGCTCCCTGCTCAGCAGGGAGTCTGCTTCTCCCTCTGACCCTCCCCCTCTCATGCTCTCTCTATCTCATTCTCTCAAATAAATAAATAAAGTCTTTAAAAAAAAAGAACTTATCAAACTCAACCCCCCAAAACAAAACAAAACAAAATCCAGTCAAGAAATGGACAGACATTTCTCCAAAGAAGACCTACAAATGGCCAATGGATACATGAAAAAAAATGCTCAACATCACTTGGCTGCAGGGAAATACAAACCAAAACAATAATTATATATTATTTTATACAGGTTAGAATGGCTAAAATGAACAACTCAGGAAACAGCAGATGTTGGTGAGGTTGTGGAGAAAAGGGAACCCTCTTACACTTTTGGTGGGAGTGCAAAGTGGTGCAGCCACTCTGGAAAACAGTATAAAGGTTCCTCAAAAAGTTAAAAATAGAGTTACCCTGGGGGCCCAGGGTTGCTCAGTTAAGTGTGTGCCTTTGTCTCAGGTCATGTGATGGAGCCCTGCATCAGGCTCCCTGCTCAGCAGGGCGCCTGCTTCTCCTTCTTCCTCAGCCCCTCCCCCGCTGCTCCTGCTCTCTCTCTCTCTCATCACTCTGCTCTGTCTCTCTCAAATAATTAAATAAAGTCTTAAAAAAAAAAGTAGAGCTATTCAATGACCCAGCAATTGCACTACTAGGTATTTATCCAAAGGATACAAACATAGTCATTCAAAGGGGCACATGCACCCTGATGTTTATAGAATCACATATATATATGTATATATATATATATATGCATATATATATATGCATATAAGAATATTACTAAGCCATCAAAAAGAATGATATCTTGCCATTTGCAATGACATGGATGGAACTAGCAGATATTATTCTAAGTGAAATAAGTCAGAGAAATAAAAATAACATATGATTTCACTCATATGTGGAATTTAAGAAATAAAACAGATGAACATAGGGGAAAGAAAGGAAAAACAAGATGAAAATTGAGAGGGAGGCAAACCATAAGAGACACTGAACTCTAGGAAACAAACTGAGGGTTGCTGGGTGGGAGATGGGTGGGTGGAAGGGATAATTGGGTGATGGGCATTAAGGAAGGTACTTGATGTAATGGGCACTGGGTGTTATATGCAACTGATAAATCACTAAATTCTACCTTTGAGGTTGGTGGAGCAAGATGGCGGAGGAGTAGGAGACCTGGATTTCGTCTCCTCTCAGGAATTCAGCTGGATAGGGATCAAACCATTCTGAACACCTACAAACTCAACAGGAGATCTAAGAAAAGAATAGCAGCAACTCTCTCATCAGAAAAGCGACCACTTTCTGGAAGGTAGGACGTGCGGAGAAGTGAATCCGAGGCGATATTCGGGAGGATAGACGGCAGGGGAGGGGCCTCCGTCGGCCGCTTCTGGCAAGTGATAGAACCACGGAGCACAAAATCGGAACGTTTAAAAGTCTGCTCCGCTGAGGGACGTCACTCTGGTGGCTAAGCGGGGCGTGGAACCCTCCGGGACGGTGTGGTCTCAGGAACCTCGGGGTCACAGAAAGACCGGGGATGCCTGAGTGTGGAAGAGCTCCCAGGTAACGGAGCAGGGAAGCCGGCTGCAGAGGCGGAGCCCAGGCGCGGGCTCTCAGCTCGGGGTTGCCATAAACTGTGATCCACGGCACAGTCGGGCCCCTGCTCCTCCAGCAGGGACCCAACAAGCGGCAGATCCGGGGAGACTCACCTTCCTCCCCCGGGAGGAGCCGCGTGGGAGTGCATCGCAGGGATCTGCTGGGTTTGGAGACTCCACCCGGGGTCGGGTGCCAGAGATAGAAACGCGCGGTCACAGGCCGGGTGAGCAGAGTGCGGCCGGAGACTGCGGAGACGGGAGTGACCGACGGCTTTTCTCTGGGGGCTCACTGAGGAGCGGGGCCCCGAGTTCTCGGCTCCTCCGGGGTGGAGATTGGGAGGCCACCATTTTCACTCTCCGCCTCCAAAGCTGTACGGAAAGCTCTCAAGGAACAAAAGCCCAGGAGAGCAAACCCGAGCAGATTACTTAGCCGGGAGGGTCAAGGGCAGGGCAACTCCGCCTCCGGCAGAGATATTTGGAAACCACGGCAACAGGCCCCTCCCCAGAAGATCAGTGAGAACAGACAGCCAAGACCAAGTTTACCGATCAATGAGAACGGCAGAACTCCAGCGCTAGGGGACTACTGTACATAGAATTCATGGCTTTTTTACCATGATTCTTTAGTCTTTCAAAGTTAATTTTTTTTGAACTGTCTTTTTTTCTTTTTTTTATTTTTGAATTTTTCCTTTTCCCTTTTTCAACCAACATCTTATCAATCCCTTTAAAAAAAAAAACAATTTTATTTTTCATTTTTTGAGTCATATTCTATCCCTTCATAGTAGTTACCCGTATTTTTGGCTTATATATATAAGTTGTTCTCTCTTTAAAATTTTGAGATAGTTTCTTCTAACAGATTAAAATATACCCTAAATCTCTAGTATATGGTGTTTTCTATTCCCCTGCCTGATCACATCCTCTCCCTTTTTTTTTCTTTTTCTTTTTTTCTTTTTTTAAATCCTCTTCTTTCTTTTTTCAAACAACTTCTTATCAATTCCTTTTATAAAATTTTTTATAATTTCCATCTTTACAGTCATATTCCATCCCTTCATCATATCAACCCTTATTTTTGTACATATATAAGTTTTTCTTTCTTTAAAATTTTGGGAGGCACTTTCTTCTAAAAGACCAAAATACACCCCAAATCTAGTGTGTGGCACTGATCTATATACCAGCCTGATCATACTTGATCACATTCTGGTTTTTTGTTGTTGTTGTTGTTGTTTTCTTTTGTTTGTTTTTGTTTTTGTTTTTATCTTTATCTTTTTCTTTTTTTTCTTTTTCTTTTTTCTCTCTTTCCCTTTCTTTTTCCACTGCTTCAGGTCTTTTCTGATTTGTTTAGAGTATATTTTCTGGGGACGTTGTTACTCTGCTAGCATTTTGTTCTCTCACTAATCTATTCTCCTCTGCACAAAATAACAAGACGGAAAAAATCACCTCAACAAAAAGAACAAGAGGTAGTACCGACTGCCAGGGACCTACTCAATACGGACATTAGTACGATGTCAGATCTAGAGTTCAGAACCATCACTTTAAAGATACTAGCTGGGCTTGAAAAAAATATGGAAGTTATTAGAGAAACCCTTTCTGGAGAAGTAAAAGAACTAAAATCCAACCAAGTAGAAATCAAAAAGGCTATTAATGAGGTGCAATAAAAAATGGGGGCGCTAACTGCTAGAATAAATGAGGCAGAAGAGAGAATCAGTAATATAGAAGATGAAATGATGGAAAATAAAGAAGCTGAGAAAAAGAGAGAGAAACAACTACTGGATCACGAGGGCAGAATTCGAGAGATAAGCGATACCATAAGACGAAACAACATTAGAATAATTGGGATCCCAGAAGAAGAAGAAAGAGAGAGAGGGGCAGAAGGTATAATGGAGCAAATTATAGCAGAGAACTTCCCTAATCTGGGGAAGGAAACAGGCATCAAAATCCAGGAAGCACAGAGAACCCCTCTCAAAATCAATAAAAATAGGTCAACACCCCGACATCTAATAGTAAAACTTACGAGTCTCATAGACAAAGAGAAAATCCTGAAAGCAGCTCGGGAGAAGAGATATGTAACCTACAAGGGTAGAAACATTAGATTGGCAACAGACCTATCCACAGAGACCTGGCAGGCCAGAAAGGACTGGCAGGATATATTCAGAGCACTAAATGAGAAAAATATGCAGCCAAGAATACTATATCCACCTAGGCTGTCATTGAAAATTGAAGGAGAGATAAAAAGCTTCCAGGACAAACAAAAACTATAGGAATTTGCAAACACAAAACCAGCCCTACAGGAAATCTTGAAAGGGGTCCTCTAAGCAAAGAGAGAACCTAAAAGCAACATAGACCAGAAAGGAACACAGAAAATATATGGTAACAGTCACCTTACAGGCAATACAATGGCAGTAAATTCCTATCTTTCAAGAGTTACCCTGAATGTAAATGGGCTAAATGCCCCAATCAAAAGACACAGGCTATCAGACTGGATTAAAAAACAAGACCCATTGATACGCTGTCTGCTAGAGACTCATTTTAGAACCAAAGACACCCCCAGATTAAAAGTGAGGGGGTGGAAAACAATTTACCATGCTAATGGACACCAAAAGAAAGCTGGGGTGGCAATCCTTACATCAGACAAATTAGATTTTAAACCAAAGACTGTAATAAGAGATGAGGAAGGACACTATATCATACTTAAAGGATCTATCCAACAAGAAGATCTAACAATTGTAAATATCTATGCCCCTAACATGGGAGCAGCCAATTAGATAAGGCAATTAATAACAAAAGCAAAGAAACACATCGACAACAATACAATAATAGTGGGGGACTTTAACACCCCCCTCACTGAAATGGACAGATCGTCTAAGCAAAAGATCAACAAGGAAATAAAGACTTTAAATGACACACTGGACCAAATGGACTTCACAGATATATTCAGAACATTCCACCCCAAAGCAACGGAATACACATTCTTCTCTAGTGCCCATGGAACATTCTCCAAAATAGATCACATCCTAGGTCATAAATCAGGTCTCAACCAGTACCAAAAGATTGGGATCATTCCCTGCCTCTTTTCAGACCACAATGCTTTGAAACTAGAACTCAATCACAAGAGGAAAGTCAGAAAGAACTCAAATACATGGAGGCTAAAGAGCATCCTACTGAAGAATGAATGGGTCAACCAGGAAATTAAAGAAGAATTAAAAAAATACATGGAAACCAATGAAAATGAAAACACAAGTATTCAAAATCTTTGGGATGCAGCAAAGGCAGTCCTAAGAGGAAAGTATATAGCAATACAAGCCTTTCTCAAGAAGCAAGAAAGGTCTCAAGTACACAACCTAACCCTACACCTAAAGGAGCTGGAGAAAGAAGAGCAAATAAACCTAAACCCAGCAGGAGAAGAGAAATAATAAAGATCAGAGCAGAAATCAATGAAATAGAAACTAAAAGAACAGTAGAACAGATCAACGAAACTAGGAGCTGGTTCTTTGAAAGAATTAACAAGATTGATAAACCCCTGGCCAGACTTATCAAAAAGAGAAGAGAAATGACCCACATCAACAAAATCATGAATGAAAGAGGAGAGATCACAACCAACACGAAAGAAATACAAACAATTATAAGAACATATTATGAGCAACTCTATGCCAGCAAATTAGATAACCTGGAAGAAATGGATGCATTCCTAGAGATGTATCAACTACCAAAACTGAACCAGGAGGAAATAGAAAACCTGAACAGACCTATAACCACTAAGGAAATTGAAGCAGTCATCAAAAATCTCCCAAAAAACAAAAGCCCAGGGCCAGATGGCTTCCCAGGGGAATTCTACCAAACATTTCCAGAAGAATTAATACCTATTCTTCTGAAACTGTTCCAAAAAATAGAAATGGAAGGAAAACTTCCAAACTCATTTTAAGAGGCCAGCATTACCTTGATCCCAAAACCAGACAAAGACCCCATCCAAAAGGAGAATTACAGACCAATATCCCTGATGAACATGGATGCAAAAATTCTCACCAAAATACTAGCCAATAGGATCCAACAGTACATTAAAAGGATTATTCACCACGACCAAGTGGGATTTATCCCTGGGCTGCAACGTTCGTTCAACATCCACAAATCAATCAATGTGATACAATACATTAACAAAAGAAAGAACAAGAATCATATGATCCTCTCAATAGATGCAGAAAAAGCTTTTGACAAAGTACAGCATCCTTTCTTGATCAAAACTCTTCAGAGTATAGGGATAGAGGGTACATACCTCAATATCATAAAAGCCATCTATGAAAAACCTACAGCGAATATCATTCTCAATGGGGAAAAACTGAGAGCTTTCCCCCTAAGGTCAGGAACGCGGCAGGGATGTCCACTATCACCACTGCAATTCAACATAGTATTGGAAGTCCTAGCCACAGCAATCAGACAACAAAAAGAAATCAAAGGCATCCAAATTGGCAAAGAAGAAGTCAAACTCTCACTCTTTGCAGATGATATGATACTTTATGTGGAAAACCCAAAAGACTCCACCCCAAAACTGCTAGAACTCATACAGGAATTCAGTAAAGTGGCAGGATATCAAATCAATGCACAGAAATCAGTGGCATTCCTATACACCAACAGCAAGACAGAAGAAAGAGAAATTAAGGAGTCGATCCCATTTACAATTGCACCCAAAACCATAAGATACCTAGGAATCAATCTAACCAAAGAGTCAAAGGATCTGTACTCAGAAAACTATAAAATACTCATGAAAGTAATTGAGGAAGACACAAAGAAATGGAAAAACGTTCCATGCTCATGGATTGGAAGAACAAACATTGTGAAGATGTCAATGCTACCTAGAGCAATCTACACATTCAATCCAATCCCCATCATAATACCATCAACTTTTTTCAAAGAAATGGAACAAATAATCCTAAAATTTGTATGGAACCAGAAAAGACCCCGCATAGCCAGAGGAATGTTGAAAAAGAAAAGCAAAGCCGGCGGCACCACAATTCCGGACTTCCAGCTCTATTACAAAGCTGTCATCATCAAGACAGCATGGTACTGGCACAAAAACAGACACATAGATCAATGGAACTGAATAGAGAGCCCAGAAATGGACCCTCAACTCTATGGTCAACTCATCTTTGACAAAGCAGGAAAGAATGTCCAATGGAACAAAGACAGTCTCTTCAACAAATGGTGTTGGGAAAATTGGATAGCCACATGCAGAAGAATGAAACTGGACCATTTCCTTACACCATACACAAAAATAGACTCCAAATGGTTGAAAGACCTCAATGTGAGACAGGAGTCCATCCAAATCCTAAAGGAGAACACAGGCAGCAACCTCTTCGACCTCAGCCGCAGCAACTTCTTCCTAGAAACATCGCCAAAGGCAAGGGAAGCAAGGGCAAAAATGAACTATTGGGACTTCATCAAGAGAAAAAGCTTTTGCAAAGCAAAGGAAACAGTCAACAAAACCAAAAGACAACCGACAGAATGGGAGAAGATATTTGCAAATGACATATCAGATAAAGGGCTAGTATCCAAAATCTAAAAAGAACTCATCAAACTCAACACCCAAAGAACAAAGAATCCAATCAAGAAATGGGCAGAAGACATGAACAGACATTTTTCCAAAGAGGACATCCAAATGGCCAACAGACACATGAAAAAGTGTTCAATATCGCTCGGCATCAGGGAAATCCAAATCAAAACCTCAATGAGATACCACCTCACACCAGTCAGAATGGCTAAAATTAACAAGTCAGGAAACGACAGATGTTGGCGGGGATGCGGAGAAAGGGGAACCCTCCTACACTGTTGGTGGGAATGCAAGCTGGTGCAGCCCCTCTGGGAAACTGTATGGAGGTTCCTCAAAAAGTTGAAAATAGAGCTACCATATGATCCAGCAATTGCACTACTGGGTATTTACCCCAAAGATACAAAAGTAGGGATCCAAAGGGGTATGTGCACCCCAATGTTTATTGCAGCAATGTCCACAATAGCCAAACTCTGGAAAGAGCCAAGATGTCCATCGACAGATGAATGGATAAAGAAGATGTGGTATATATATACAATGGAATATTATGCAGCCATCAAAAGGAATGAGATCTTGCCATTTGCAACGACGTGGATGGAACTGGAGGGTATTATGTTGAGTGAAATAAGTCAAACAGAGAAAGACATGTATCATATGATCTCACTGATATGAGGAATTCTTAATTGCAGGAAACAAACTGAAGGTTGCTGGAGTGGGGGGTGGAGTGGGAGGGATGGGGTGACTGGGTGATGTCTCCCCACTGGGGAGGGTATGTGCTCTGGTAAACGCTGTGAATTGTGCAAGACTGTGGAATCTCAGATCTGTACCTCTGAAACAAATAATGCAATATATGTTAAGAAAAAAAGAAGAAGAAGAAGAAGGTAGCGGGAGGGGAAGAATGAAGCGGGGGAAATCGGAGGGGTAGACGAACCATGAGAGACGATGGACTCTGAAAAACAAACAGGGTTCTAGAGGGGAGGGGGGTGGGAGGATGGGTTAGCCTGGTGGTGGGTATTGAGGAGGGCACATTCTGCATGGAGCACTGGGTGTTATGCACAAACAATGAATCATGGAACACTTCATCTAAAACTAATGATGTAATGTATGGGGATTAACATAAGAATAAAAAAAAATTCTACCTTTGAAACTAAGAAAAAAAAAAGGAAAGAAAGAAGTTGACTTGCTCGCAGAAAACATGTGCTCTGCTCGGCAACTCCATGCCCCAGGTTTTAAAAGACTGCTCCCACAGAGAATATCTGTGTTTAATGAATAATGCTTGCCCCTAAATTGGTAACTCTATTTAAAGTGTGGTTCATAATTAAGAAACTTGTATTAACTATGTCAACTCTATTTTTCATCTCTCATCTACCTTTCCCATGGAAGTCCAGTCCATGTAACTTCTCCTTTGTGAACTATTTTTCTCCAATAATCTTTTCCTCCTCTTAACTCCTACAGGATTTATTTCTGTTCATACTTGCTTTGGTACTTAGTCATATGCTGTCTTATATCATTTGTTCAGCTACTAAATATTAATTGAGTAAATGCTGCAGAAGGTACAACATAGAGATTCATAAGAGACAGACACTGCCCTGAAAAGGCAGAAAATGTAATGAGGAAATATAACAAAGTAGAAATAAATCAGTGGCATCAAAGGCATTAAAAACAGTATAATTCAAGAGAGAGATAGTTCAGTTGGTGGGCGTATTTGGGAGGGCCCACAAAGGCAGAGGAATTCGAGCATGGTATTATTTGGGGAGATAAGAAATTTTCAGCTGAAAATGGGATGGGCAATTATGAGTCCTAAGAAGAGAGTAGCCAGAAAACTACATAAGCTGTTGCAGAGGGTGTATAAAATAAAATGAGGGTATACAATATAATACTGTTAACCATAATCACTGTGCTCTATATTAGATCTCCAGAACTTATTAATCTTGTAACTAGAAGTTTGTACACTTTGATGACATCTCCCTTTTTCCTCTACTGCCCAGTTCCTTGCAACCACCATTCTACACTTTGTATCTATGAATTTAGCTTTTTTAGGTTTACATGTAAGTGATATCATACAGTATTTGTCTTTCTCTGATGTATTTCATTTAGCACAACTCCCCCAAGGTCTCTATCCATGTTGTTACAAATTCAGAATTTCCTTCTTTCTTGTGCCAGATACATATATATATATATATATATATATATATATATATATATATATATCTTCATTGTCTATTTATGCATTGGTGGACACTTAGGTTGTTTCCTTATCTTGGCTATTGTAAATAATGCCACAATGAACACGGGTGTGTAGATTCTCTTCTAGATCCTGGTTTTATTTCCTTTGAAAATATTCCAGGAAGTAGAATTGCTGGATCATATGGTGGTTCTATTTTTTAATATTTTGAGGAACCTCCATACTGTTTTCTGTAGTGGCTGCACCAGTATACATTCCCACCAACAGTGCACAAGAGTTTCCTTTTCTCCACATCCTCACCTATTCTTATCTTTTTTATAATAGCTATTCTAATAAGTGTGAGGTGATATCTCATTGTGGTTTGATTTGCATTTCCGAGATGGTTAGTGATGTTGAGCATCTTTCCATTTACCTGTTGGCCGTTTGTATGTCTTGGATTCATTTTTTAATTAGATTTTTTGCTATTGAGTTGTATGATTTCCTTATATATTTTAGATATTAACCCCTTAGCAGATATACGTTTTGCAAATATTTTCTCCCATTCTGTAGGTTGCTGTTTTATTTTGTTGATTGTTGCTGTGAAAAGCTTTTTAGATTGATGTAATGCCACTTATTATTTTGCTTTTGTTGCTTATGCTTTTGATGTCATATCCAAAAAAATTCTTGCCAAGATCAACATCAAGGAGCTTTCTTCCTATGTTTTCTTCTAAGAGTTTTAGGATTTTTTGTTGTTGTTGTTCTTACATTCACTTAACACAATAGCTATGTAATGAAAACAACGTGATTGTTTTTAATCTCAGAATAATTTACTTGTATAGACTTAGCCTAAGTGTTGGACTCTGAAGAGTCACTAACTGATTTTTGACACTTTGTTCAATGCTTAGGCATATCTAAGGGCTGAGGGATCTGTAATATTATCTCAGAAGAACATGTTTTAGTTCGCAGTTCCATAACATACTGTGATTTAAAAAAAATAAGTATTTTTGTAGGTTAGCAAAGTTTAAGATTCTGAATGTTTATATTTAACCTAAGAAGAAGTACTGGTCATTGATGATTAAAAGACACTGGAAAGCATAGATGGTGATATCAAAGTCTTAGATCATATAAAACTTTGAAGAGATCACCTGGGGATTGTTTAAAGAAAATACTGCTTTTGCCTTTTGATTCTATATTTGTTTGATTGAACTCTGGAAGTATGCCCAAGTAGAGACAGTATTGTTTGACGAGGAAATGTTGACCCAAACAGTGTCTTAAATTTAAAAATAAGAAGAGAGTAAATGACCTGCAAATATTGCACCTGGTCTTATATGTCTATGAAATACTGAAAAAGTTGGACAGAAAATAGTCATATAAAACCATAGGGAATTACCTCATTCAGCATGGTAAACTTTTTACACATTGAAACCTTCTTTATATTTGAATATTTGATTTATAATTGAATAAAGATTTGATAGTTAACTGGAATCTCAGAATAAGGAATTATGTAGAAATGCAATGAGGAGAGGCATATAGTAACATAGATCATCCCTTGGGGACAGTTGTAAATGCTGGAATTTCATAACAACATTAAATGCTCTAGTTTTTCCCTAAATCAGTGGTCCTGGTTATTTTTATATATTAAATTCTTAGCAATAATAAGTTTATAATAATATTATATAATTATTTTTCATTTACCACAGTCACTCAGTGAAGTAGGCAGATGAGATAATACAATTTTACATAGGAGGAATTTTAAGATGTAAGCTATTTCATGATCTGCCATTTTTTATATAGTTAACAAGAAGTGTCAGGACTCTAAACAAAGTTTTATGACTAAAATCTCAGTAATCTTCTGCTTCTTATTGTATTCTAAGATCTATAGTAAATATTATTTCTGAATCTAAAGAAAAATCAATTTATAATTAAAATTACTTAATGATATTATTATATTGAGCACAATTTCTTCTTTCCATAAATATTTAAAAGAAGTTCCAGATTTTTCAATATCCTGTTATTTATCAGGTTCTGTCACTTCAACTCCTCACATATCTTTTTAATTAATCTTATGTTCATCTCCACTACTTGCTACTGCTCAGATTAAGGCCCCAGACTATTACAATCACCTCTTGACTAATACACAGTTCTCCAGTAACATATTCCAATGCTTTCTCCACACTATTGTCAGAGTGTTCTTGTATGATCATGTTCCTTCCCTGGTTATGATTCTCTATCACCTATAGAATACAAAATGCACTTCTTGATAAATCATGCAAGATTCCTTAACATCTCATCTTTGTTTACATCATTATTCTTACCTTCCAATATTCCCATGACACATCCTGTGTCTTAGACATATTCAATTACTTGGGGATACACTGAATATGTGATGATTTTTTAAACCTCTATGTCCTTGCATATGAGGCAATTCTTATTATCTATCTGGCTAATTCTTATTTTGTACTCTTTGAATAGCACATTATTCTGAGCCATCAGAGAAGAACATTTTCCTGGGGTTTCATAGGTTCTTCTATATGTCTTTATTGTGTTATATATAACTGTATTCTAATTTATTTTGTTTATAATTCTGTTTCCCCCACTGTACTTTGAATTTTTTTGAGAACAGATTTTTGACATATTTGTTTTTATATCTTCAGAACCCACTATAGTATCTGGCATATAGAAGACTGCAAGACAGGATTAGAACAGAATCTATGGTATAGAACCTAGAATTTTCTGTTGTTAAAATATCCCTAGGATTTTGATAATACAATGCACAGACTTGCATTTTGGAAGCACTAAAGTACTGGGCATTGCTAAATGTTTTGGAGGCACCATGTTATTGTGAAAAGAACACTAGTCTGGTACTTGGATACTTAGTTTTAGGGATACCACTTAAAATTTTCTCAAAATCCTGTGTCAGCTTTTCTAAAACTAATAAGCAAATATTTGCTTAAAGGTACAGTAGATTTACCAAACACCATAATGTTTAAGATTTTTTTTTTCTGTGTGATGTGGGGTAGGGGCCAAAGGAAATGTATTTAAAAAAACACAATCCTTAGCTACTAGAGACTTGTAATCAGTGTGAGAGGTCAAGACAATCAACTCAGGAAAAGTTACCTGACAATATAAGGCAGTATATGCTAAAGAGCCAAGTCAATAGTGCAGACTAAAATCAATATAGGATCTTAGAGGAAGGAAAGTCCACTGAGGAGTAGAAAAATCAGGGGAGGCTTCACAAAGGAAGCTGGCCTTTCAAGACCAATCAGAGGAAAGGATAAATGAGGACATTTTATGAAGGAGGAATGTTTCTTATTAATACAATAATTTGGAAGTTAAGTATACCAAATTCAAATTCTAAAGTACATTTCAACTTGACAAGAAAAAATTGAATGCATTCTAGCTTCTGTGAGAAATATGAAAAATTGTCTGAATCAGGGTGTCCAAACTTTTTAAAAAATGAACTTTTAAAATATATTTGTTTTCTTATAAAGAAGTTGAGGATATATCACTTTTTCTCTACTTTCTATTCTGTCCACTTTATTGTAAATATATATCTCATGTAACAATGAACTTCAAGTATCACAAATTGAACTGTTTTCTCTATTTCAAAATCAGATCTTTTCTCTTCTATCCACTAGCAATTCTTGCATTCATGACTTTTTTTTTTAGATTGATTTATTTATTTGAGAGAGAGAGAGCAGGGGTAGGGGCAGAGGGAGAGAGAGAGAATCTAAAGCAGATTTTCCTTCCCACTGAGCACAGAGCCCAAAGCGGAGCTCCATTTCACAACCCTGAGATCATGACCTGAGCTGAAACCAAGAGTCTGATGCTCAACTGACTGAGCCACCCAGGCACCCCTCATTCATGGCATTTTAAAAATGTTATTATAATGTAATGGAAGAAGCTATGATAACAAGGTTGGTGTAAGAAAGGGATTTCTTTTAAATACAAAATTATGTACATTTAAAAATTATATATATATATATTATTTAAAAAGTAAAGTAACATGCTAAACTCTTGATAGTTGCTTCTGTGTAGTAGTTTTTATTTAAATTCAATTTAATGAACATATAGTGTATTATTAGTTTCAGAGGTAGAATTTAGTAATTCATCAGTTGCATATGACACCCAGTGCTATTACATCACCTACCGTTGTTAATGCCCGTCACCCAGTTACCCCCATCCCCCTACCTACCTCCCCTCCAGCAACCCTCAGTTTGTTTCATATAGTTAAGAGTCACTTACGTTTTTTCTCCCTCTCTGTTTTCATCTTATTTTATTTTTCCTTCCCTTCTGTTATGTTCATCTGTTTAGTTTCTATCAAAAACTAATGATGTACTATATGTCAGCTAACTGAGCATAATAATAAAAAAAAAGAAAAGAAAAATTGTCCATAATCCTTTGCAACCACGTGGATGTAACTAGAGGGTATTATGCTAAGTGAAGTAAGTCAATCAGAGGAAGACAAATACCATATGATTTCACTCATATGTGGAATTTAAGAAACTAAACAAAATTATGTATATTTAAAAAGATGTCTTTTTTTCTGAACTTTGGTCTTCTAAGTTGGATTCACTGATTTCTTCACTTATGCTTTACCTTTTGTGTAATATTAGAAGAAAAAAGAAGAGGAGATAGTGGTGAGAGCAAGTCTGACAGGCAAATAAAAGCAGCTGAATTATGAAGGCAGCAAGAAAGATTAGATAAATTAATTTAAAAAGGAAATAGTTGTTAAGAAAATAGCATTAGACTGAAAAAAATAGAGTCTTTGACAAAAGAAAAGCAAGAATTAGTAAACCTTTATCATTTGTTCTCAGGGATTTTGTTTATAGTTCCTTGGGAAATAGAACCACAAGATTTCTTTTACCAAATTCTTTTTTTTTTAAGATTTTTTTTAAATTTATTTGAGACAGAGAGAATGAGAGACAGAGAGCATGAGAGGGAGGAGGGTCAGAGGGAGAAGCAGACTCCCTGCCGAGCAGGGAGCCCAATGCGGGACTCGATCCCGGGACTCCAGGATCATGACCTGAGCCGAAGGCAGTCGCTTAACCAACTGAGCCACCCAGGCGCCTCTCTTTTACCAAATTCTTAATAGAAACATGATACAAATGGATTTCAAAACCATGAAATAAGTCACAAATACTTTTTTTTTTACCTAATGATGACAAGTGACTGACACCTCCTGTCAACTGAATAATCTCCAAACTGTAAAAGTTGTTCCCTTCTAATTTCAATCTTGGTAATAGTGGTATTTGCAACCTGCTCTGTCTGCAATCTATTCATGGAACATTTGGCACTTCCGGGCTGAGTCCTCTGTACAAGCATTTGATTAATTTTTGTTTTTATTCCACTGCTATGCTTGCCACTGGGGGACTCTTATGTTATTTTTAAGTATTTGTTTTGTTTTCTTTATAGAATTTTTTGTTAAATATGTAATAATAAACACGTTCTTCTTGGGAAAAAATCCCTTTGATCAACCACATATGGTTATTTTTCTAAGAGGTAACCACTGTAATCAGCCTGGTGCATAGCCTTCTGTGATGGTTAATTTTATGTGTCAACTTGGCTAGGCTATTCTGTCAGGGGTTTGTTCAAATATCACTCTATATATTTTTGTGAAGGCATTTTGTAGGTCTGATTAACATTTACAATCTGTTGCCTTTAAGTAAAGGAGATTACTCTCAATAATGTGGTGAGACTCATCTGATCAACTGAAGGTCTTACAGGCAAAAATTGAAGCTTCCTGGAGAAGCTTCTGCCTCAAGACTGTAACACAGAAATCTTACCTGAGTTTCCAGGCTGTCATCCTGCCCTGTGAATTTTGGGCTTGCCAGCCTCATCTGTAATTGTGTGAGCAGATTCCTAAAAAACAATCTCCCTCTCTGTCTCTCTCCTTCTCTCCCTTTCTTCTTCTTTCTCTATCTTTCCATATCTATCTATTATCTATCTATCTATCTATCTATCTATCTATCTATCTATCTATCATCTATCATCTATCTATCATCTATCTATATCTATCCACATTGATTCTGGCCCTTTGGAGAACCCTGACTGATACATCTTCCAAACAATTTTTATCAATTTCAAAATACACACACACACATATACACACACACACATTCTTAAAAAAAGAAGTAAAAGCTGATAAGTGTAAATGATAGATGTAATAATTTTTAAGACAAATACTATATATATATTTATATAAATGGTATATTATCATATGTATTATTCTGAACTTGCTTTTATCATTTAACAACATTACATGTAGATATATCCATACATGCAAATATAGATCTCTTTCATTTTTTTTTAATTGATGCAGAGATTCCATATTATATGTGTACCATAGTTCAGCCATGCTCCACTCATGGGTTTTTAAACTGTTCCCAGATTTTCATCCTTACAAATATAACTGTACATAATCTCCCTTGTACTATGAGTTTCTCTAGGGGAGATACTGAAAACTAGAATTAGAATGTTCTTAGCATCTGCAATTTTTATTTTTAATAAATAATGCCTAATCGCCCTTTCAAGTGATTTTACTAAATTTTTTCACTATCACCAAGAAGTGCATGAGATTACTTATAAACCTGTACCCTGATCAATTCCTGATATTAACATGTCAATTATTACCAGTCAGATGGGTAGAAATTACATAATTTAAGTATACGTTTTCCTAATAACTAGTGAGTTTGAACATGTTTTTCTGTTTATTAAATATGATTCATGTTTCTTATTATTTGAAAGACCTTTTTATTACCTTTGCTAATTTAGTAGAGGGAGTTTTTTGTTTGTCTGTTTTTTACTGTTCTGTAGATATTTTTGCATATTCTGGATCAGAATCTCTATCACTCTGTGCTTTTCTTATCAAACATAATGATCCAATTCTGATATATTTAAACAAAATTGTAATTTATTGGAAGGATATCATGAACAACAATCTACTGAAAGACCAGAACTTGAAAGTAGGCTGAAACCAAAGGAACACTGGAGGCCCTGCCAACAGTAATCAGAGCACAGGTCAAGCAGTAGCAGAGACTGACCCTTTGCTTCTACTGTTGCTGCTACAATAATTATAAACACCAACTATCTCCATATCCTTTCATCATTCACGAAAGATTGAAATTTCTTAGAAGGTACATACAAATGGCTAAGCAAAGTTCCATGCCCACCCTCTGGCTGTGCTGGGCCATGAAGAGGAAGGATCTTGCCTTTCAGCTTCTATAATCAGAAATACTGCAGTTTCAGGCAGCCTATAAGACTATGCATGTTGTTGAATGTCCCTAACTAGAGATGAGAGTCCCATCAAGAAGGTAATGTTGGAAGGAGATTAAACAATCCTGACAGCAAAAATGACACTCTACCAATATGGGAGAGAGAAATTTGAGTAAGTATTAACAGATTTACATGCATGTAAAGTAGCATTAAAGTGACTGCAAAATACGGACAATGTTTTATACAAATTTATACAGTAATGTAAAAGGAGGAACAATTAAAACTTCTCTAAACTTGAAAAACAAATATATGCATCTTGTGACTTTTTTTCTGTATATCTTGTGAGAGAACTTGCATTAATTTCAGAAGTATGTGTTTATAGTTCCAATGGTAAGAAAGCCTGTGACCATGCATTATAAAATAAAAAGTTTGGATCTCTTATAGGGCCTATTATGCTTTCAGTGAGATTCCCTAAGAAAAAGGGGGGGAAAGGCAAACGGTATCTTGGCCCTTTATAAATAAAGGAAGTCATTTTAATTTGTTCTTACAGATGACAACTAAAAATGTAACAAATATTCACTATATAACCCTTTGTTTTTTCCCCTCTTAGTCTTCTAATATGGAAACATTTATCATACATACGTTTTAATGTTGACATTCTCAAATTAATCAAATTTTTAACTTTTGTTTTTTCCTTTGTTTTCTTTTTGTATCTAGTTTATGTGGCCTTCCTTATTTCAAGGCCATAAACATATCTCTGATATATTTAAAATACTTATAATATTTTATGATTTATATTAAATTGATATATACTATATACTTAATATGTACTACTGTTAATTTAAATTATTTTTGTGGATAGAATCATGCAGAAGTTATATCAAAAGTATTTAAAAATTGCTTCATCTTCCCTTTCCTTTCTTTTCTTAAACAATTTAGTTCTAAATCCATAAGGTGGGCCTGAGCATACAGAAGGCACTGACAGCAAAGGCAGATTGGTTACATACAAAGGGACTGATCAAATAGGTAAATGTATTAAGCATAATGAAAATAAGTTTTTGCTATTAAAGAAAGAAATTACAAATATGAAAAGAGATAAAACTATAATAATCCTGTGTTGTTGGGTTGGAACTGGAAGTTATCAATGTAAGCTCATACTTTTCAAGAAAATAGATGATAGATAGATGATAGGTAGGTAGATAGATGATAGATAGATAGATAGATAGATAGATAGATAGATAGATAGATAGATGATAGGTATGTATGTGTATATACATATATTACCAAATCTGTCTCCTAAGAGGGCCTAAAAGCTGTAACACCCAAAGCAATAGCATACCTTGTACTCAAATATCAGTTTTTAAATATTACTGTACCATAAAAGGTACCTAGGCTTCTTGGAGAAGTGGTTAACTCCAGGGTTGGGGCAGCAAAAATACAAGATGAGCCTGGAATATCTTGTAGTGCCATAAAGCAAAAAAGTGCTCAAAGGAGGATGGGGACATGTCAAAAAGAATAATGAAGCCAGCCTTAATGAGCACCCACTAGCCATATTTAAAATAATTTGAGCATAAAATAAATAATAGTAGTAATGGATTATAATCTGTTGAATAAAATAAGTATGAGTACATACTAATATAAATAAATACATGGATAAATTGAAGGTTTGATGAGAAATAGTGTATTTACATACTCTCAAAACCATCTCCTCACAAAATAACTTTATGGTTGATAATCATGGTGCATACCACCTTAAGTGATTAAGTGAACATTATCAGTCACAGGACAAATTGAATCAGGCACCCCTGATAAGATGAGGTGAGAATACAACATACTTGGGGCGCCTGGGTGGCTCAGTCGTTAAGTGTCTGCCTTCGGCTCAGGTCATGATCCCGGGGTCCTGGGATCAAGCCCCACATCGGGCTCCCTGCTCTGCGGGAAGCCTGCTTCTCCCTCTCCCACTCCCACTCCCGCTGCTTGTGTTCCCTCTCTCGCTGTATCTCTCTCTGTCAAATAAATTAAAAAAAATCTTTAAAAAAAAAAAAAAGAATACAACATACTTTTGTGGTAGTCCTACAAAAGATTCATAAACTCAATCTCATCATGAATACATGTCAAACAAAGCCAAATTGAGGGATACTCTACAAACAACTTGGCCTTAACTTTTTTTTCATATCAAAATGAAATTGTATTTACTTCATTCCATTTGTTTTCAATTATGTCATCATGTAAGAACTAAATAGTCCCTAGGTATTTTTTTTCTGAAAGTGATAATAATTTTTTAAAGGCAAAAAATGCATTTCTTTTTTTTAAAATTTTATTTATTTATTTGAGAGAGAGAATGAGAAAGAGAGAGCATGAGAGGGGGGAGGGTCAGAGGGAGAAACAGACTCCCTGCTGAGCAGGGAGCCCGATGCGGAACTCGATCCTGGGACTCCAGGACCATGACCTGAGCCGAAGGCAGTCGCTTAACCAACTGAGTCACCCAGGCGCCCCAAAAAATGCATTTCATTGGTATTAGTCAAGTAAAAACTAATAAACCCACTCAATAAATAAACATACAAAATCAAAAGCATAGCCTTTGAACTTTTCATCTATTTTTTTCAGGACACAGATATCATAAGTCATTGATAAGGTCTCAATATACCATCATATTTCTCTGTATCTGGAGACTGGCATTGGTTTGAAACATAACAAAAGCACTGTGTGTGATGCAACTAAGGAATCATTGAACACTACATCTAAAACTGATGATGTACTATATGTTGGCTAATTGAACTTAAATACAAGCAGTCTAGCATTTACTCATTGAGGGTGAGTAAATATATATATATTTATAATATATTTATATTATATATATTCACTATATGTTCATATTCATCTATACCTATCTATAGATATATTTGTATTTATCTATATATATTATATATATCTTCACTATATATTCATCTTCATCTATATATATAAATATACATATATGAGGATATATATCCTCAATGAGTAAATGCAAGACTGCTTGTATTGTATATATATCTTCACTATATATATCTTCACTATATTTCATCTTCATCTATATCCACCTATATATCTATCATCTATCTATCTATCGAAGATATATATATCTTCACTGTTCTTCTTTCAATTAAAAGGGCCATAACTTTTTTATAATTTTAATTATAAATTTATAAAATTTATAAAATTATAATTTTATTATAAATTTAATTTAATTAACTATAGTTAACATACAGTGTTATATTAGTTTCAAGTATACATTGGAGTGATTCAACAGCTCCATATATTTTTCAGTACTCATCAAGGTAAGGGTACTCTTACTCCCTTTCACCAATTTTTCCATTCCCCCACCCACTTCCCCTCTGGTAACCATCTGTTTATTCTCTATACTTAAGAGTGGTTTTTGGTTTGTCTCTTCTTGTTGTTTTCCTTGTGTTAATTTGTTTTGTTTCCTAAATACCACATATGAGTGAAATCATATGGTATTTGTCTTTCTCTGACTGACTTATTTTGCTTAACATTATAATCTCTAGCTCCATCCATGTTGTTGTAAATGGCAAGATTTCATTCTTTTTTATGGCCAACTAATATTCCATTGTGTGTGTGTGCGCACACACACACACATCACATCTTCTTTATCCATTTGTCTATTGATGGACACTTGAGATACTTCCATATTTTGGTATTTTAAATAATGTTACAATAAACATGGGGCTCATATATCTCTTTGAATTAGTGTTTTTATATTCTTTGGGTAAATATCCAGGAGTGTGACTGCTGGATCATAGCATACCTCTATTTTTTTTTTTTTTGAGGAACCTCCATACTGTCTTCTACAGTGACTGTACCAGTTTCCATTCCTACCAACAGTGCATGAAGTTTCCTTTTTCTCCACATCCTCACCAACACTTCTTATTTCTTCACTTTTTGCTTTTAGCCATTCTGACAGCAGTGAAGTAATATCTCATTGTGGTTTTGATTTGCATTCCCCTGACAATGAGTGATGTTGAACATCTTTTCATATGTCTGTTGGCCATAGGGATGTGTTCTTGGAGAAATGTCTGTTTATATCTTCTGCTTATTTTTAAATTGGATTATTTGTGTTTGGGGTGGTGAGTTGTATAAGTTCTTTATGTATTTTAGATACTAACTCTATTGGATATGCCATATGCAAATATAATCTCTCATTCAGTAGGTTATCTTTTAGTTTTGTTAGTTGTTTCCTTTGCTGTACAGAAGCTTTTTTATTTTGATGTAGTCCCAATAACTTATTTTTGCTTTTATTCCCCTTGCCTCATGATACATATCTAGAAAAGATGTTGTTACAGTCAATGTCAGAGAAGTTTAAGCCTGTGCTTTCTTCTAGGATTTTTACGGTTTCAGGTCTTACATTTAGGTCCTTAATCCATGTTGAGTGTATTTTTGTGTATGGTATAAGAAAGTAGTCCAGTTTCATTCTGTTGTATGTAGTTATCCAGTTTTCCCAGCACCATTTGTTGAAGAGACTTTTCCCCATTGCATATTCTTTCCTCCTTTGTTAAAGATTAATTGACCATATACTTGTGGGTTAATCTCTCAGCTTTATGTTCTGTTCCATTGATCTATATTTTTCTGTGTGTGTGTGTGTGTGTGCCAATGCCATACTGCTTTGATTATTACAGCTTTGTAATGTAACATAAAGTCCAGAATTTTGATACCTTTAATGTCATTTTTCTTTTTCAAGATTGCTTTGGCTATTAAGGGACATTTGTGGTTCCACATAAATTTAAGAATTGCTCTTTCTAGTTCTGTGAAAAGTGCTGTTGATCTTTTGAAAGGGATTGCATTAAATGTGTAGATTGCTTTAGGTAGTATAGACGTTCTAACAACATTTTTTCTTCCAATCCATAAGCATATAATATCTCCATTTCCTTCTGCCATCTTCAAACTCTTTCATCAGTATTTTATCTTTTCAGAGTACAGCTCTTTCACCTCTTTGGTTAGGTTTATTCCTAGGTATCTTATTATTTTGAGTGCATTTGTAAATGAGATTGTTTTCTTAATTTCTCTTTCAGCTGCTTCATTATTAATGTATAGAAAAGCAACAGATTTGTGTGCATTGATTGTGTATCCTATTACTTACCTGAATTCATTTATTAGTTCTAGGAGAATTTTGGTGGAGTCTTGGGTTTTCTGTATAAGTATCATACCATCTGCAAATAGTGAAAGTTTTACTTCTTCCTTAACAATTTTGATGTGTTTTATTTCTTTTACTTGTCTGATTTCTGTGGCTAAGACTTACAGTAAGTACTATGTTGAACAAAACTGATTTTATTGCTGTGAATAAAAGTGGTGAGAGTGAACATCCTTGTCTTGTTCCTGACCTTAGGAAAAAAGCTCTCAGTTTCTCCCTATTGCCAATGATGTTAGCTGTGGATTGGCTCATAAATGGTCTTTATTATGTTGAGGTATTTTCCATCTAAACCTACTTTGTTGAGAGTTTTTATCACGAATGGATGTTGTACTTTGTCAAATGCTTTTTCAGTGTCTGTTGAAATGGTACTATGGGTTTTATCCTTTCTCTTATTGATATGATATGTCATGTTCATTGATTTGCCAATATTGAACTACCCTTGCATCCTGGGAATAAATCCCACTTGATCGAGGTGAATGATTTTTTTAAATGTATTCTTGGATTTTATTTGCTTGTATTCGGCTGAGCATTTTTGCATCTATATTTATCAGAGATATAGGTCTGTAGTTCTCTTTTTTTGAAGTGTCTTTAACTAGTTTTGGTATCAGGGTAATGCTGGCCTCATAAAATGAATTTGGAAGTTTTTCTTTCTTTTCTATTTTTTGGAATAGTTTGAGAAGAATAGGTAATTAACACTTCAAATGTTTGATAGAATTTACCTATGAAGCCATCTGGTCCTGCACTTCTGTTTGTTGGGAGTTGATTGATTACTGATTCAATTTCATTGCTGGTAATCAGTCAGTTAAATTTTCTATTTTTTTCTGTTTCAGTTTTTGGAGGTTATGTTTCTGGGAATTTATCCATTTCTTCTAAGTTGTCCAGTTTGTTGACATATAATTTTTCATAATATTCTCTTAAGATCCTTTGTATTTCTGTGCTGTCATTTGTTTTTTTTTATTTTTTTATTAATATATAATGTATTATTTGTTTCAAGGGTTACAGGTCTGTGATTCATCAGTCTTACACAATTCACAGCACCCACCACAGTACCTACCCTACCCAATGTCCATCAGCCAGCCACCCCATCCCTCCCATCTCCCACGACTCCAGCAACCCTCAGTTTGTTCCTGAGATTAATAAGAGTCTTTTATGGTTTGTCTCCCTCTCCAGTTTCATCTTGTTTCGTTTTTCCCTCCTTTCCCCTATGATCCTCCATCTTGTTTCTGAAATTCTTCATATCCATGAGATCATATGATACTTGTCTTTCTCTAACTGACTTGTTTTGATTAGCATAACACCCTCTGGTTCTATTCACGTTGTTGCAAATGGCAAGATTTCATTTTTTGATGGCTGCATAATACTCCATTGTATATATATATACCACTTCTTCTTTATCCATTCATCTGTTGATGGACATCTAGGCCCTTTCCATAGTTTGGTTATTGTGGACATTGCTGCTATAAACATTGGGGTGCATGTGCCTCTTCAGATCACTACATTTGTATCTTTAGGGTAAATACCCAGTAGTGCAATTGCTGGGTGGTAGGGTAGCTCCATTTTCAACTTTTTGAGGAACCTCCATATTGTTTTCCACAGTGGCTGCACCAGCATGCATTCCCACCAACAGTGTAGGAGGCTTTCCCTTTCTCCACATCCTCACCAACATCTGTCATTTCCTGACTTGTTAATTTTAGCCATTCTGACTGGTGTGAGGTGATATCTCATTGAGGTTTTGATTTGGATTTCCCTGATGCCGAGTGATGTTGAGCAATTTTTCTTGTGTCAGTAGGCCATTTGGATGTCTTCTTTGGAAAAATGTTTGTTCATGTCTTCTGCCCATTTCTTGATTGGATCATTTGTTCTTTGGGTGTTGAGTTTGATAAGTTCTTTATAGATTATGGATACTAGCCCTTTGTCTGATATGTCAATTCAAATATTTTCTCCCATTCTGTCAGTTGTCTTTTGGTTTTGTTGACTGTTTCCTTTGTTGTGCAAAAGCTTTTTATCTTGGGGCGCATGGGTGGCTCAGATGGTTAAGCATCTGCCTTTGGCAGATCCCAGGGTCCTGGGATCAAGCCCCACATCAGGCTCCTGGCTAGGCGGGGAGCCTGCTTCTCCCTCTGCCTCTTCCTCTCTGCCCGCTCATGCTCTCTCTCTATCTCTGTGTCTCAAATGAATAAATAAAATCTTTAAAAAAAATTTTTTTAAATAGAAAAAAAGCTTTTTATCTTGATGAAGTCCCAATAGTTCATTTTTGCCCTTGCTTCCCTTGCCTTTGGCAATGTTTCTAGGAAGAAGTTGCTGCGGCTGAGGTCAAAGAGGTTACTGCCTGTGTTCTCCTTCAGGATTTTGATGGATTCTTGTCTCATATTGAGGTCTTTCATCCATTTTGAGTCTATTTTTGTGTGTGGTGTAAGAAAATGATCCAATTTCATTTTTCTGCATGTGGCTGTCCAATTTTCCCAACACCATTTGTTGAAGAGACTGTCTTTTTTCCATTGGGCATTCTTTCCTGCTTTGTCGAAGATTAGTTGACAATAGAATTGAGGGTCCATTTCTGGGCTCTCTATTCTGTTCCATTGATCTATATGTCTGTTTTTGTGCCAGTACCATACTGTCTTGATGATTACAGCTTTGTAATAGAGCTTGAAGTCCGGAATTGTGATACCAGCAGTTTGCTTTTCTTTTTCAACATTCCTCTGGCTATTCGGGTATATTCTGATTCCATACAAATTTTAGGATTATTTGTTTGATTTCTTTGAAAAAAGTTGATGGTATTTTGATAGGGATTGCATTAAATGTGTAGAGTGTTCTAAGTAGCATAGATATTTTCACAATATTTTTTCTTCCAATCCATGAGGATGAAATGCTTTTCCATTCCTTTGTGTCTTCCTCAATTTCTTTCATGAGTATTTTATAGTTTTCTGAGTACAGATTCTTTGCGTCTTTGGTTAGATTTATTCCTAGGTATCTTACAGTTTTGGGTGCAGTTATAAATGGGATTAACTCCTTAATTTCTCTTTCTTCTGTCTTGTTGTTGGTGTATATAAATGCAACTCATTTCTGTGCATTGATTTTATATCCTGTCACTTTACTGAATTCCTGTATGAGTTCTAGCAGTTTGGGGGTGGAGTCTTTTGGGTTTTCCCCAAAAAGTATCATATCATGTGCAAAAAGTGAGAGTTTCACTTCTTCTTTGCCTATCCGGATGCCTTTTATTTCTTTTTGTTGTCTGATTGCTGTGGCTAGGACTTCTAGTACTATGTTGAACAGCAGTGGTGGTAGTGGATATCCCTGCAATGTTCTTGACCTTAGGGCAAAAGCTCTGTTTTTTCCCATTGAGTATGATATTTGCTGTTGGTTTTTCATAGATGGCTTTTATGATATTGAGGTACATACCCTCTATCCCTACACTGTGAAGAGTTTTAATCAAGAAAGGATGCTGTACTTTGTCAAATGCTTTTTCTGCATCTATTGAGAGGATCATATTGTTCTTGTTCTTTCTTTAATTAATGTATTGTGTCACATTGATTGATTTGCAGATGTTGAACCAACCTTGCAGCCCAGGGATAAATCCCACTTGGTCATGGTGAATAATCATTTTAATGTACTGTTGGATCGTATTGGCTAGTATTTTGGTGAGAACTTTTGCATCCATGTTCATCAGGGATATTGGTCTGTAGTTCTCCTTTTGGATGGAGTCTTTGCCTGGTTTTGGGATCAAGGGATTGCTGGCCTCATAAAATGAGTTTGGAAGTTTTCCTTCCATTTCTATTCTTTGAAACAGCTCCAGAAGAATAGGTATTAATTCTTTAAATGTTTGGTAGAATTCCCCTGGGAAGCCATCTGGCCCTGGGCTCTTGTTTGCTGGGAAATTTTTGATTATTGCTTCAATTTCCTTCGTGGCTATGGGTCTGTTCAGATTTTCTATTTCTTCCTGGTTCAGTTTTGGTAGTTTATACGTCTCTAGAAATGCATCCATTTTCATCCAGATTATCTAACTTGCTGGCATAGAGTTGCTCATAATATGTTCTTATAATTGTTTGTATTTCTTTGGTGTTGGTTGTGATCTCTCCTCTTTCATTTATGATTTTGTTGATTTGGGTCATGTCTCATTTCTTTTTGATAAGTCTGGCCAGGGGTTTATCAATCTTGTTAATTCTTTCAAAGAACCAGCTCCTAGTTTTGTTGATCTGTTCTACTGTTCTTTTGGTTTCTATTTCATTGATTTCTACTCTGATCTTTATTATTTCTCTTCTCCTGCTGGGTGTAGGCTTTATTTGCTGTTCTTTCTCCAGCTCCTTTAGGTGTAGGGTTAGGTTGTGTATTTGAGACCTTTCTTGTTTCTTGAGAAAGGCTTGTATTGCTATATACTTTCCTCATAGGACCGCATTTGCTGCATCCAAAAGATTTTGAACAGTTGTGTTTTCATTTTCATTTGCTTCCATGAATTTTTTTAATTCCTCTTTAATTTCCTGGTTGACCCATTCATTCTTTAGTAGGATGCTCTTTAGCCTCCATGTTTGAGTTCTTTCCAATGTTCCTCTTGTGATTGAGTTCTAGTTTCAAAGCATTGTGGTCCAAAAATATGCAGGGAATGATCCCAATCTTTTGGTACCAGTTGAGACCTGGTTTGTGACCCAAGATGTGATCTATTCTGGAGAATGTTCCATGTGTGCTAGAGAAAAATGTGTATTCTGTTTCTTTGGTATGGAATGTTCTGAATATATCTGTGTAATCCATCTGGTCCAGTGTGTTATTTAAAACCTTTATTTCCTTGTTGATCTTTTGTTTAGATGATCTGTCCATTTCAGTGAGGGCGGTGTTAAAGTCCCCTATTATTATTGTATTGTTGTCGATGTATTTCTTTGATTTTGTTATTAACTGGCTTATCTAATTGGCTGCTCCCATGTTAGGGGCATAGATATTTACAATTGTTAGATCTTGTTGGATAGACCCTTTAAGTAGGATATAGTTCCTTCTTCATCTCTTATTATAGTCTTTGGTTTAAAATCTAATTTATCTGATATAAGGATTGACACCCTAGCTTTCTTTTGATGTCCTTTAGCATAGTAAATGGTTTTCCACCCCCTCACTTTAAATCTGGGAGTGTCTTTGCATCTGAAATGAGTCTCTTGCAGACAGCATATCAATGGGTCTTGGTTTTTTTTTTTTTTTTTTTATCCAATCTGATACCCTGTGTCTTTTGAGTGGGGCATTTAGCCCATTTACATTCAGGGTAACTATTGAAAGATATGAATTTAGTGCCATTGTATTGCCTGTAAGGTGACTGTTACTGTATATTGTCTCTGTTCCTTTCTGGTCTATGTTACTTCTAGGCTCTCTCTTTGCTTTGAGAACCCCTTTCAATATTTCTTGTAGGGCTGGTTTGGTGTTCACAAATTCTTTTAGTTTTTGTTTGTCCTGGAAACTTTTTATCTCTTCTTTTATTTTCAAAGACAGCCTAGGTGGATATAGTATTCTTGGCTGCATATTTTTCTCATTTAGTGCTCTGAATATATCCTGCCAGTCCTTTCTGGCCTGCCAGGTCTCTGTGGATAGTTCTGTTGCCAATCTAATGTTTCTACCATTGTAGTTTACAGACCTCTTGTCCCATGCTGCTTTCAGGACTTCCTCTTTGTCTCTGAGATTTGTAAGTTTTACTCTTAGATGTTGGGGTGTTGACTTATTTTTATTGATTTTGAGGGGGATTCTCTGTGCCTCCTGGATTTTGATGCCTGTTTCTGTCCACAAATTAGGGAAGTTCTCTGCTGTAATTTGCTCCAATATACCCTCTGCCCCTCTCTCTTTCTTCTTCTGGGATCCTAATTATTCTAATGTTGTTTCACTTTATGGTATCACTTATCTCTCGAATTCTCCCCTCGTGATCCAGTAGTTGTTTATCTCTCTTTTTCTCAGCTCCTTTATTCTCCATCATTTGGTCTTCTCGATTACTAATTTTCTCTTCTGCCTCATTTATCCTAGCAGTTAGAGCCTCCATTTTTGATTGCACCTCATTAATAGCCTTTTTGATTTCAACTTGGTTAGATTTTAGTTCTTTTATTTCTCCAAAAATGGATTTTCTTGTATCTTCTATACTTTTTTCAAGCCCAGCTAGTATCTTTATAATCGTCATTCTGAACTCTAGTTCTGACATCTTACTAATGTCTGTATTGATTAGGACCCTGGCAGTCGGTTCTGCCTCTTGTTCTTTTATTTGAGGTGAGTTTTTCCCTCTTGTCATTTTGTCCAGAGGAGAATAGATGAATGAGCAAACAAATTGCTAAAAAAATGCTAAAAATGTAATGACCCCCCAAAAATATACACTAAACAAATCAGAAGAGACCAATTGGGGGAGGTGGGAGAAAGGAAAAAAAAAATATATGATATGACTGGTGAATATAACAGAGCCACACACTAGATTTTGGGTGTATTTTGGTCTGTTAGAAGAAATTGCCTTCCAAAATTGTAAAGAAAGAAAAACTTATATATATACAAAAATAATGGTAAATACGGTGAAAGGATGCAATTTGCCTGTAAAGATGAAAATTAAGAAGGATTTTAAAAAAGGAATTGAGAAGAAGTTGGTTGAAAAAAGAATGAAGGGGCGCCTGGGTGGCTCAGTTGGTTGGGCGACTGCCTTCGGCTCAGGTCATGATCCTGGAGTCCCAGGATTGAGTCCCGCATCGGGCTCCCTGCTCAGTGGGGGGTCTGCTTCTCCCTCTGACCTTCTTCCCTCTCGTGCTGTCTCTCATTCTCTCTTTCAAATAAATAAATAAATAAAATCTTTTTAAAAAGCAGAAAAAATAATGAAAAAAATTTAAAAAAAGAGAGCATGTGGTCAGGTGGGAGACTAGGACAACATCATACACTGAATTTATGGTATATTTGGTCTGTTAGAAGAAACCATATCCCAAAATTTTAAAGAAAGAAAAACATATATACATATATATACAAAAAATAAGGTTAGATACAATAAAGAGATATGACTGTAAAAATGAAAAACTAAAAAAGATTTTAAAAAAGGAATTGATAAGATGTTGGTTGAAAAAGGAAAGAAGAAAAATTCAGCTAAAAAAATAGAAAAATAGAAGAATAAAGAAAATTTAAAAAATTAACTTTGAAAGACTAAAGAATCATGGGGGGAAAAAGCCGTGAATTCTATGTGTTGTATTCCCCTAGTGCTTGGGTTTTGCCATTCTCATTGATCGGTAAACTTGGTCTTGGCTGGATGTTCTTGCTGATCTTCCGGGGGTGGGGCCTGTTGCTCTGATTCTCAAATGTCTTTGCCTGAGGTGGAATTGCACCACTCTTTCCATGTTCCAGGCTAAGTAATCTGCTCAGGTTTGCTCTCGGTAGCTTTTGTTCCCTGAAAGCTTTCCGTACAGCTTTGGAGGACGAGAAAGAAAATAGTGGCCTCCCAATTTCTGGTCCTGGAGGAGCCAAGAGCTCAGGGCCCCACTCCTCAGTGAGCCCTCAGAGAAAAACAGTAAATCACTCCCCTCTCCCTGGTCTCTGACTGCACTCTGTGCTCACCTGGCCTGTGACCGAGCATTTCTATCTTTGGCACATGACCCTGTTTAGAGTCTGCAAACCCAGCAGATTCCTATGGTGGGCTCCCATGCCACTCCTCCCAGGGGAGGAAGGGGAGTCTCCCCAGATGGGCTGCTTGTTGGGTCCCTGCTCCAAGAGCAGTGTCTCGACTGTGCCACAGATCACACAACCCTGAGCTGAGAGCCCACTCTTTGTCTCCATCTTTGTAGCTGGCTTCCCCGCTCCAATACGTTGGTGCTCTGCCACACTCAGGCACCCCCAGTCTTCCTGTGACCCTGAGAGTCCTGAGACCACACTGTTCTGGTGAGGGTTCCACCCCCCATTTAGCCACTGGAGCGACGTCCCTCAGTGGAGCAAACTTCTAAAAGTTCCAATTTTGTGCTCTGCTTCTCTATAACTTGCCAGTAGCCAGCTCCCTCCCCCCATGGTCTATTTTCCTGAATATTGCCTTGGATTCACTTCTCCATAAGTCCTACCTTCCAGAAAGTGGTCGCTTTTCTGTTCAGAGAGTTGCTGCTATTCTTTTCTTTGATCTCCTGTTGAGTTTGTAGGTGTTCTGACTGGTTTGATCTCTATCTAGCTGAATTCCTGGGACCAGATCAAATTTAGGTCTCCTACTCTTCTGCCATCTTGCTCCTCCCTTGTGTGCTGTCATTTGTTATTTCACCTCCTTCAGCTCTGATTTGTTTTACCTGAGTCATCCCTCTTTTTTTTTCGTGAGTCTGGCTACAGATTTATCAATTTCATTGATCTTTACAAAGAACCACCTCGTGGATATTGATCTTTGCTATTGTTTTTGTAGTTTCTGTATCATTTATTTCTGTGATAATCTTTATTATATCCTTCCTTCTACTGGTTTTGGCCTTTGTTGTTCTTTTTCTAGCTCCTTTAAGTGTAAAGTTAGGTTGTTTATTGGAGATTTTTTTTCCTTCCTGAGGTAGGCCTGTATTGTCATAAACTTCCCTCTTAGAACTGCTTTTGCTGCTACCCACAGATTTTGGACCACTTTGATTTCATTTTTATTTCTCTCCATATTTTTTTAAAATTTCTTCTTTGATTTTTTGTTTGACACATTCATTGTTTAGTTGGAGGTTATTTAACCTCCATGTATTTGTACTCCTTCCAGATTTTTTTCTTGTAGTTGATTTCTAGTTTCATAGTATTGTGGTTAGAAAAGATGCATGATATGACTCTGATCTTTTTTTAATTTGTGGGGCTTGTTTTGTGGCCTAATATATGATCTATTCTGTGTGCACTTGAAAATAATGTGTATTCTGCTATTTTAAAATGGAATGTTCTGGGGCACCTGGGTAGCTCAGTCAGTTAAGCATCTGACTCTTGATTTCAGCTCAGGTCATGGTCTCATGATTGTGAGATCGAACCCCTGTTGGGTTCTGCACTGGGCATGGAGCCTACTTGAGATTTCTTGAGATGGAATGTTCTGAATATATCTGTTAAATCCATCTGGTCCACTGTATCATTCAAAGCTACTGTTTACTTGTTTATTTTCTGTCTGGATGTCCTGTCTTTCTATGGAAGTGTGATGTTAAACTCCCATACTATTATTGTATTACTATGATTAGTTCTTTTGTGTTTGTTAACTTTTTTATGTATTTGAGTGGTCCCATGTCGTGTGCATAAATATTTACAATTCTTATGTCTTCTTCCTGGATTGCTTCCTTTATTATTACATACCGTCCTTCTTTGTCTCTTGTTACAGTTTTGTATTAAAGTCTATGTGGTCCCATATAAGTATGCTACCCCAGCTTTCTTTTCAGATCCATTTTTTGATACAACCCCTCACTTTCAATCTGCATTTGTCTTTAGGTCTGAAATGAGTCTCTTATACACAACATATAGTTAAGCCTTGTTATTTTTTGTTTTTATCAATTCCATTACCCTATGTCTTTTCATTGGAGCATTTAGTCCATTTACATTCAAAGTAATTATTGGTATATATGTATTTATTGTCATTTTGTTACTTGTTTCCTGGTTGGTTTTGTAGTTCTTCGTATCTTCTTGTCTTTCTCTTTCATGGTTTGCTGCTTTTCTTTAGTGATATATTTGGATCCTTTCTCTTTATTTTTGGCATATATACTGCTATTTTTTGATTTGTGATTACTATTAGGTTTGTATATAGCATCTTCTTCATATAGCAGTCTATATTAAGTTGATAGTTGCTTAAGTTTGCACCCGTTCTTGACTACTCTCTTCCCCATGTTTTAGGTATATGGTATCATACTTCACATCCTTTTATTTTGTGAGTCTCTTGACTGATTTTTACAGATATATTTATTTTTACTGCTTTTGTGCTTCCTACTTTCCTTACTCTTACTTATGGTCTTTCCACTGAGTCCCCTTTGACATTTCCTGTAGGGCTGGTTTAGTGGTCATGAATTCTATTACCTTTTGTTTGTCTGGGAAACTCTTTATCTCTCCTTCTATTATGAATGATATCCTTGCTGGATAGAGTGTTCTTGGCTGTAGACTTTTTCTTTTCAACAATTTGAGTATATCATGCCTCTCCCTTCTAGCCTGTAAAGTTTCAACTGAATAATCTGCTGATAGCCTAAAGGGGTTTCCCTTGTATGTAACTGTCTTCTTTTCTCTTTCTGTTTTTTTTTTTTTTTAAATTTTCTTTATCACTACTTTTGCCATTTTAATTACTATGTGTCTTTGTGTGGACCTTCTTGGGTTGATTTTGGGAGATCTCTGTTCCTCTTGCACCTGGATATCTGTTTCCTTCTTCAGATTAGGGAAGTTTTCAGCTATTATTTCTTCAAATACATTTTCTCCCTCTTGCTCTGTCTTCTTCTGGGATTCCTCTAATGTGAATGTTATTATACCTGATGAAGTCTCTGAGTTCCCTAAGTCTATTCTTATTTTACATATTTTTTTCTCTCATTTGTTCAACTTGATTATGTTCAATTCCTCTGTCTGCCAGGTCACCAATTAGTTCTTATGTTTTCTCTAACCTATTTATTCCTTCTAGTATATTTTTAATTTCATTTATTGGGTTTTTTCATCTCTTATTGGTTCTTTTTTATCTCTCTGTTAAGGGTCTCACTGATGTCCTCCACTCTTTTCCCAAGTCGAGAGAGTATCTTTATGATTATTACTTTAAATTCCCTGTCAGTCATATTACTTATATCTGTTTCACTTAGGTCTCTTGCTATGGTTTTGTCCTGTTCTTTCATTTGGGATATATTCAACTGTCTTCTCATTTTACCTAATTCTTTGTGTCTGTTTCTCTGTGTTAGGAAAGTCAGCTAGGTCTCCTGCTCTTGAAGATAATGGCTTTATGGAGAAGAGATTCTGTAGTGCTCTGCAGTGCAGTGTCTCCTATTCACCTGAGCCTGGTATTTTAGAGGTGTCACCCATGTGTGTTGTGTGTACTCACCTTTTGGGTCTTGGCTGCTTTTTCCATTTGCCCAGTCATCTGCAGAGGCTCTCTTTGCCTGCTGTAGGCAGTGTTTGGTTTCTGTGGTGTTAGTGGACCGGTCTAGGGCTGCCTTGGGCTTGAGTTTAGTCAGACCAGGCATTTGCTAGAGATGCACTAGCACCAAACTGCTGAGTGGTTTCCCTGTGTTGTCCCCTGAGAAGCTTTCATTGGTGGGTGGGACCTAGAATCAGACCAACTGTTTGCCCCAACCCACTACTGAAGCTGCCTTCTAACTGGTATGTGTGGTTATTTTCCACTCACCCCAGAGCAGGAGTCATTTTGGAGTCATGCTGGCCCCTGTCAGAGATACTTGCACAATGTCAGGCTTGTGGCCCAGATTCGAATGGGGTCTGGGCAAGAAAGTATTGGAGGGGATGTGCTGCTTCCACAGCTAGGACTGGACTGGTTGAGGTGGAGCACACAGTTTTAACAAGACGTGTGCTAGTTTGCTTGCAAAATGGGACCTGCTACTACTGCTGCATGGACCAATGCCAGGTGGGGTGGATCCACAAAGTATGTGTGGTTGGGGTGCACAATTTTAACTAGGCATGTGTAGGTCTTCTGCAGGCCCAGGACTGCCACCATGGAAGATGCAGTGTTGGTAAGATTTGTGCCAGTTTTCTGGGGGAAGAGACCTGCAACATTGGGACTGAGGCAAGGGTGATGGGAAAGGGTAGATTCACCAAAACCTAGGGAGCAGGTCTTGGTGTAAGCAAATTAGGCAGTGAATTTTGGTGCTGTGCTGGTTCCTTAAGATGGTTGTGCATTTTTACTGTACAGCAGGAGAGGGAAATGATGCCTGCTAGCTCCTTTGTTCCTGGAGAAGTCCCTCAGCGAACACTGCTCCTAGAGAACACATTCTGAGATTACTAAATACACTCCCTTTCATATGACCCAGACATTTTTTTCAAACTGCTCCTTCTATGCTGTAACTTCTTGGGCTGTTTGTCCTGCTGTGTCTTTAAAAATGAGGATGGCTTCTTATAGCTCTGTGGGCTCTCCCAGAGCTGAGCCCATTGATTTTTAAAATTCCAGGCTTTAAGTCCCACTGGTTTTAAGAACTCATGAAATCAGGTCCCTCTGGTCTTCAAAGCCAAATGTTACAGGAATTCATCTTTCCTGCACAAGCTCACTGGTATAAAGGTCTGTTTCTCTCCCCTCTCTACACCTGTGCCTCCTTCCCTCTTATGAATAGCCCATGGTCCCTTTTTGGTCCCTACTACATCTCTGCCCTTCCTACCCTTTTCAGTGTGGTCTCTTCTCTACCTTTAGTTGTGGAGTTTGTTCTGTTAGTCTTCAGGCAATTTTCTGGGTTACTTACACTGATGTGAGTACTATTTAGTTGTGTACAAGGCACAAGGTGAGTTTAGGGTCCTCCTACTGTGACATCTCTATGAGGGCTTTGGCCTTTACTCTTCAAAAGCATCAAGATATAAAAGTCAAAGAAAGAGTGAAGATTTTTTTTTTCAGGTTAGTTTAAAAGAGTCTAAAGAAACACAACTTAAAACAACATGTGAGCAGAACTTGAATGGGGTCTGCTAATTAGGAGGTTTTAATATATAAAATTATTTTCCTGATTTTGGTTGTTCTACTGCAGTTATGTTAGAGAATGCCCTTGTTTTTCAGAAGTAATCAAGTATCTGAGGGTGAGGAAGCATTATATTGGCAAAACTTTCAAATTGTTTAGGGGGAAAAGTTCTTTGTACTTAAAACTACTATAAGTTTGACATTGTTTTAATATTTTGAAAATTAACAATATTGAACTTTCTTTTGAATATGGTTGACACACACTGTTACATTAGTTTCAGGTGTACAATATAGTGATTCTCCATCTCCATATGTTATGCTATGCTCACCACAAATGTCACCATACAACATTATTATAATATCATTGACTATATTTCCTATGCTGTACCTTATATCCCCATAACTTATTCATTCCATAACTGGAAACTTGTTATTGTGGCATAGGTATTGACCCATCAGAATGGGCACTGAGTGCTAACCAGTTCATGCCAACAAGATATCAGTCCTTGTATGAGGTAGTGATATATTTTGTTGTTTCCTAAATGCATATCCAATTTTCCCAACTTCATTAATTAAAGACCATTAATTTTCCTAATTATAGGAAATGTCATCTTTAGCAAATACTAAATGTTTAGATACATAGGTCTCTTTTCTGTTCCGTTAATGTATTTGTTCATTCCTACAACAAGCTGTGTGGTCTAGTATCCTGCTTTAATTACTATATTTTTACACAATATGTTGTTGTCTGTTTGGGCAAGTCTTCCCTCTATTCCTGCTTATCAAAATTATCTACATTATTTTTAATAATAACACTTTCATATAAATTTTATTTTACTTTTTAAAGATTTTATTTATTTATTTGTCAGAGAGAGAGAGAGAACACAAGCATGGGAAGTGGCAGGCAGAGGGAGAAGCAGGTTCCCCGCTGAGCAAGGAGTCCAATGTGGGACTTGATCCCAGGACCATGGGATCATGACCTGAGCCAAAGACAGATACTTAACTGACTGAGCCACCCAGGCATCCCTCATAAATTTTTAAATCAGTGTTCAAGGTACATGAAAAATCCTACAGGTATATTAATTAGTGTTACTTTGAAAGTCACATATGTTGCATCCAAAATTAAAATGATATTATGTTCTTCCTTGGTGCAGGTGGTGCAAAGTGAATCACCTTCTTTTCAGTTTGTCATATTCAAGGAAATGATATTGTCTTGAGATTAGTGAATTATTACCATGTCTGGGCTTTGCACTAGCACTTTCTTTGCCTAAAATGTTATGTTCTGTTATTGTTATAGGTCACTCTGTTTTTGTTACTGTGATCTTAGTTTAAATGCCATTTCCTCAGAAAATCATTCCCTGACCACCTCATTTTAAAAAGCTACCCCATTACACCTTATCATATAACCTAATTTTATTCTTTGCACAGACCTATCCATTTAATTATCTGTCTCTTCTCTACTGCAATGTAAGGTCCATGAGAGAAATTTGATATATTAATTGCTTTATGTTCAGCACCAAAAACAAAAAGCACACAGTAGATACTCAGTTATTATTTTTGGAATAAGTGGAGGCAGATACCTCCATATTATCTCTCTAGAATATAGGAAAAGTAAGCAGTGTGCCTACTCTTGCAGTAACTAATTAAAGCTAATCAATTGCCTGTGATTATTTTCTTGATCTGGAAAGAGGTAAATCAAAGAGAAGTATCCTCCATAAGGACCTAAAAGGAAAATGAGAGATTTCAGCACCACTCTGTTTTTTCCTGTTTTTATAGTTTCCACAGTCCCTAAGATGTTGTGCTTACCTTCCATACCTATAGGCTTTGATCTCTACTATTATATTAGAAAAATAATATGATAACATAATTTCAGTTAAAATGTTAGTAGTTGATAATGACTTTGTGTGTTAAGTCTCCCAGTGGAACAAAAACTTAATGAAGGACTCTGGAAAACCACACAGACTTTAAGACTCATTGTAATGGAGCACAACAAAACATTTGTTTTCTGGTTGAGAGTGTGCCATCAACTTGTGTTTTCAAATTTTAGTGAAAGAATTCTTAAAATCCAAACAGTTAAAAAAAATCCTTTCTCATGAAAGGGAACCATTTGGGGGTAAATATAGATTGAATAGCTCACCTCAATTTATTTTCATCTTTGCCCCCAAATATTTTGCATTCAACTAATGTTAATGTACAATAGCCACACAAAGCACCAACTTAGGAACATTTGTGCAGAATCAAATATTAAATTTGCATATCTATTAAAAAATAGGGTCTTTCTTCCATATTAATTTTACAGATAACAAGCCTGAAACCAAATTCTATAGGTAAAAAACAGACTGATACATCTACTCAGCTTCAAACATACGCTACTTTTCATGAAAAAGTAAGTGTGGTTTAGAGAGTAGAACCATGAACCCAAAGGGCAGACTTGGAAGCCACAGATTACTCCAAGGCTTGAAAAATAATGGTGTTTGTCTGTTTGGAAATTGTGATTGATGACTACTCTTTTTTTTTCTGTCATTTTCTCTCTTTTTGAGCAGAGACATCTATAACTGCTATCCTATTTTTAATCCACCAAGTATTTTGGGAACAGATAACTTATTTTCTAGTTTCATAAGTAGACAGAGAAGATTTCTGCCTCAGGATGGATTACACCCAGATACTCACCCATACATAATTAGATGATTTAGATGGGGAGATTAGGAACTTTAATCTGATGAAACTAAAATGGGTTTTTCCTTTTGTGTTGATAGTGCAACAGGATTACATTTTTGTGGGCTTTGCAATGGGATAAATGTATTTTTCGTGTGAGGTGAATGTGAATTTGGGGGAATAGGAGGGCAGATTGTGATAGACTGAATAATGGTCTCTCCCATAGGTATCTATTTCCTAATCCCCCAAACTGGTGCATATATTACCTTAAATGGTATTACAAAACAAAAACAAAAATGAAAACAAACCCATAGGCCTAAAATGGTGTCATGAAAAAGAAAGAGAAAAAGAAAATACCTAAATTAGATATTGATGACATTCAAGGTAAAATTCATCTCGGGTAAATTCAGCTCAGCCTGTAAAACTAAACAAGTTATGTGCTTCCAAAATACAATGGTGGGACAGGCATAGGTTAGACATTTCTATTACAAAAGGAATAAATCGAAAAATAAATAAATAAAGGAGTGACAGATACCAGGTATGCCCAAACCTAATGGGACAAACAACA
Organism: Neomonachus schauinslandi; assembly: GCF_002201575.2. Lineage (NCBI taxonomy): Eukaryota > Metazoa > Chordata > Mammalia > Carnivora > Phocidae > Neomonachus > Neomonachus schauinslandi. Next base: position 63,276,215 of record NC_058419.1, read on the forward strand.
TTAAATCTTAAACCTCGAGAGTAATCTTCTTTGGCTCAATCCTCTACCTTCCAGGCCCACTGGGGTGGCAAAGTTACTCCCAGGCTCAGTGGGAAGTTCCTGCTATGGCTTTTTGCCTGCATTCTGCTCCCATGATGATTCTCTGTAGGGGTCCTATTCCTCTGCCCAGTTGGGATCCTGAGCCTGTGGCTCTGCATTGCTGTCTTGTCCTTTGAAATCTAGGTGGAGGCAGCTATGCCCCCAGGCCTATGCAATCTCAGGAACGCTCTGCTGCCTGTACCCCTACAGAGGGGTGGCCACAAAGACCTGCACTGCATCAGGGTCTTCCGGAGCTGTACCTGGAAGTGAAATGCACAAGGAGTGAAATGCTAGAGTGTGGGGAGAGGAGCCTGCAGTGTGATGTACTATTAGGCCAAAGCTTACAAGTGCTCCTGGCTTCTTATTTGAAATTATTCTGCTCCCAAGCCCTTGCATGCTGGGCCCGTGATGGGAGTAGAGGCTCTGATGATCTCTGAATTGACTTAAGGATCATTATTCCATCATCTTAAGCAATAGTGCTTGGCTTCTGTTGAGAAAGTTGATCTTTACTAATCTCCTTATCAAACAGTTGTTTGGCCCCACCCTTTGTGTTCTCCCCAGAACAGGCTTTTTCATTTTTTGCAATATGGGTAGGCTGAAAATTTTCCAAATCTTAGTGTTCTGCTTCCTTTTTGCTTAACAATTCCATCTTGAAATCATTTCTTCCTTCTTACATTCAAGAATTCAGGAAGAGCCAAACTGCATTTTCAACACTTTGCTTAGAAACAGCTTTAGCTAAATATCCAGTTTCATCACTAAAAAGTTCTACTTTATACAAAACACTAAAATATGGACACAATTCAGCCGAATTTTTTTGCTGCTTCATAACAAAGACTGTCCCCCAACATCCCATGACATGTTCTCTGTTTCCATCTGCAACTTCATCAGATTGGCTTTTATCATCCATACTTCTGCCAACATTCTGTTCATAATTACTCAGGTATTATTCAAGAAGATTCTTTTTTCTTTCTGAGCTCTCACCAGAATTTTCCAGCTCCAAAGCTTCACCAGAATTTTGCTTCTATATGTTTAGATATTTGTTGCAGCAGCATCCCCCTTCTCAGCACCAAACTTTGTCTTAGTTGGGACCACTGTAACAAAAATACTATACACTGAATGGCTTAAACAATAAACATTTATTTCTCACAATTCTGGAGGCTAAGAAGGTCAAGATCAAGGTGCCAGAAGATTCCATGTCTAGTTAGATTCCACTTACTGGTTCACAGACAGTTGTCTTTTTCCCCTGTGTTTTCACATAGTTGGATGGGCAAGGGAGCTCAGTAGGGTCTCCTTTATAAGGACACTTATCTCACTCATGAAGGCTCTAACCTTATAACCTAATCTCCTTCCAAAAGCCCCACATCCAAATAACATCACAGTGGGGATTAGGCTTCAATGTATAAATTTTGGGGGGAGGTACTCAAATATTCAGACCATGGCAGCTTCTTTCTCTTCTTTTGTAAAATAAAAAAATTAGGTAAAATAATCTCCGGCATCTTTTCCAGATAGGAATTTTATGTTTGTCTCTGCACTAATTTCCTAGGTTTGGAAGAACACAGATCTCATTTGGAGATAGGCAAATTTTTCATTTCAGCAGGTACAAAGAGCCTAATCACTTGAGCACTGATTTTAATCCAAATTGGTCTACCTCATATTTAAAGTTTTTACTCTTCTATTTAAAATCTCTTATTTGCATCCAGAGCTAGGTACTATATTCTGGGTCATTTGTTCTTTGACCAATTTTCATCACCTTGATTCTAATAATCTTGTTTGGATTTTTCTAACATTTGTATTCTCTTAAAAAGAAAAATACTATTTAGATGAGACCAACAACAAAGGGACTTAGGGACTAACCTGTAGAGGGCAATGATTTTTCTTCCTACTATTTGAATTCTGCCACCATCACAAAATTCAGATCATGGCATGGTCATATGAGCCATGTTCTTTTTTCCGCTTTCCAGTAAAGGTTTGGTATTCTATCCTAATGTAGTTACAGATAGAAAAAATATATTAAATTTTAAACATTTGGTGGAGATATGTGGTATTAAAAAGGAGATAAATATATTAAAACCAAATGTCTTTACTTTTAACACTTTTATTACATTAGAAAAATAATAACAACATGAAATCTGACTTAGTAAAGTGTCAGAAAACCTTTCTCTATATCTACAGATGAAATATTTCAAGATTATTTGTTTCAAGGAGTTTCAAATGAATTTCATAAAGTATTATTTTGTACTTGCTTGATGAAAAACAATTAGCATTACAGAATTTCAATGATTTTTTTTCTTCATCATCTTTAGGAAATCTCTCATTTTTATCACTATAATGCAGTTGTTCTATAAGCAGCTTCTGATCTTTTTTCATAATCATGTCACCAATGAATCCCTATGAATATGTTAACATTCTGGGTTGGCCCAAAATTGGAAGAAAAGCAAGAAGAATTTGAAAGCATTCGAAATTTTAATCATTTATTTATTTATTTATTTACTTACTTATTTATTTATTATTATGTTCAGTTAACCACTGTATAGTACATCATTAATTTTTGATGTAGTGTTCAGTGATTCATTAGTTACATATAACACCCAGTGCACATCACAACACATGCCCTCCTTAATACCCATCACCCTGTTACCCCCTCCCTTCTGAAACCCTCAGTTCGTTTCCTGGGGTCCACAGTCTCACATGGTTCATCTCCCTCTCTGATTTCTCCCCCTTCAGATTTCCCTCCCTTCCCCTGTAGTCCTCCGTGCTATTGCTTATGTTCCACATATGAGTGAAACCATATGATAATTGTCTTTCTCTGCTTGGCTTACTTCACTTAGCACAATCCCCTGATCACCTTTTTAAAATTGATGATTTAGATATGATACAGGCATAGTAAGAACAAAAGCATAAGATACCAAACTTTAGCTTGACAATTTTATACAAAAGAACGCCTTATAAATCCTAGGTCTAAACCGCATCACCATTAAACTTGAGGTATGAGGTACTGCTCAAATAGATATGGCAGTATATTACTGTGGAAGGCACACTGGACTAGGAGTCAGGAAGCCTAAGTTCTACTTTTAGTTTCTTCACTAGATTGAAATTACTAAAATCCCATAATCTGAGCTTCAACTTCTTCTTCTATCTAATGGGATAATATAATTTTTTTTTTCCATGCCTCACAGGTTTAAGAAGATTGAATGAGGGGTGCCTGAGTGGCTCAGTCATTAAGCCTCTGCCTTCGGCTCAGGTCATGATCTCAGGGTCCTGGGATCGAGCCCCGCATCTTGGTCCCTGCTCAGCGGGAAACCTGCTTCTCCCTCTCCCACTCCCCCTGCTTGTGTTCTCTATCTCACTGTGTCTCTCTCTGTCAAATAAATACATAAAATCTTAAAAAAAAAAAAAAGACGAGTGTGTTCAAAGTGCACACAATTAAAAAAAAGATTGAATGAGGTAATGTATTTTTTTTTTAAGTTTATCTTACTCAGAGTTCGTTGAGATTCTTAAATGTGTAAATCAATGTGTTTCATTAAATTGGGGAAGATTTGGACCATTATTTCTTCAAATATTTTTTTCTGTAATTTTCTAGTTTCTTCTGGGGCTTGCATTGTGTATGGTGATACTCTTGATAGTATCTCACAGGCTTCTGTTCTTCATTTTTCTTCATTTTTTTCTTTCTATTCCTCAAACTTGATAATTTTAATTGGCTAATTTTTAAGTTTGCTGACTCATTCTATTGCTTGCTCAAATCTGCTGTTTAACTCCTCTCATGAATTTTTCAATTCAGGTATTGTGTTTTAAACTCCAAAAATTATGTGTGGTTTCTTTATTAACTTCTATTCTTTATTGATGTTCTCTATTTGGTGGAACATTGTTCTTATACTTTCCTTCAGTTCTTTAGACATGGTTTTTTTTTACCCCTTTGAAAGTATTTAAAATAACGTATTTAAAGTCTTTCTGGTATGTACAATATCTGAGTTTCCTCAGGGATGGATTTTATTTATTTTTGTTTGTTAAAGATTTTATTTATTTATTTGACAGAGAGACACAGCGAGTGAGGGAACACAAGCAGGGGGAGTGGGAGAGGGAGAAGCAGGCTCCCTGCAGAGCAGGGAGTCCAATGCAGGGCTCAATCCCAGGAAGCTGGGATCATGACCTGAGCCAGATGCTTAAGGCACTCAGGGATGAATTTTATTAATTACTTTTTTCCTGTGCATGGGCTATGCTGTCTTATTTATGTGTAGTTCTCATATTTTTTAAACTGTAGAATTCAATTAATATATGTAGTAACTCTGGAAATCAAATTCTACCTCTTCCCTTAGGTTTGTTATTATTGCTTTTTGTTGTCATAATTTTTGTTGTTTGTTTAGTAATTTTTCTGAACTAAATAATTATGTAAGTTATATATTCTCTGTAGTTTGGCAGCTGAGGTCTCCATTCACTTAGTGTTCAACTAATGATTGGTAAGGTATTTCCCTAAATGCCTGGAAATAACAAATCATCCAGTCTTTGCTAATGCACTCTGTGTGCTTCCTAGGACATGCATTAAACCCTCTGCTGGACACTTCACAATTCTGCCTTAGCCTTTACTTCCTGCCTCTACAGAGCTTTGAAGTCAGCCAGAATTGAGAGATTAGGGACTTCTCAGATTTTTCCTGAGCATGCACGCAGCTTTAAACCTGCATGTGGACATCTAGCCTCTCAAGGGTATGTTAAAGTTTTTCAAAGCTTCTATGAACATCTCATCCTGAGATTTTCCTATAAAACTATTTGGTCTGTCTATGGTTTGGCCTTTTCCATCACCTAAGGAAGCTGTGATATTAAAATGTTCAACAAATGCCTTGTATAGAGAGGCTTTTAGCACTTAATCACTGGATAAGTTAGAGTGAGATCAAATATAGACAAGCCTTTTGAAAGTGTCATCTAGGGAACCACCAGATGGGTCAAATAATGACAATTCTTTGAAAATTATGCCATAGAAATGCTCCAGCTCCATTTTGTTGTCTCCAGTGTTGGGAATGTGGGCTATTATTTTCCAAGGCTACCACTGAGCTTGTAAGTGGGGGATGAAACTGGAATAAATATAAATTCCATAAAACTCATAATTCTTACTGGGATTTAGAGGTATATTTTCTTTTACTAAATGCTTAGTAAATGTCAGGTTACTACAAGCCTTTGGTTAATTTCCAGAGTTCTGAAAATGTTAATTCTAACAATTTGCCCCTTTTTTCATTGCTTTTATGGAGTGGTGATTTTTTTCTGATGACATTCCTACTTTTCATTCCTTCTTGTATTGCTATTTTACTTTTGACTAAATTACTTTTTAGTTGTCTATTCATTGAGTTTCTTTTGGTTATTATAATTTTCAGTTCTAGAATTTTCAGAGTTTCATTCCAAATCTGCAATGTCATTTTTATACTCTCTAGTTCCTTACTGAAATTTATATTTTCTTACCTCCATGAATATGGAAATTGTCCTATAATTCCAATATCTGGTATACCTATGGGTTTGGTTCTATTGTCTTGTGTTTCTGATGATGCTTATTTATGCCATTTTGTTTTTTCACGTATCTAATTATATTTTGCTTGTGTACTGGACACTGTATTGAAACAATTATTTCTGGAAATAATTTAATGCCTAGGATGATATATTTCTTTATGGTAGACATAAACATATTTCTTTCAAGTACTTAGGAACTAATAATCTAGGACCAGTTTCAGATTTTAGAACTTGAGATTTTCTGGACCATCAATATAATTTGAAACTAAGCAACAATCCACATGAGTTCTGGATTACTTCAAGTTTGTTCTTACTTCTTGGGTGTAGTTCTTCAAGTCCCCTATTCTAATTGAAGGGTGATTTACAAGGGTCCCTAGGCCTGGCAGAACCTGGGTTTAAAATTTTGTCTCATTTGTTCCATTAAATGCTCTACTCAGCCTCTCATGTGCCTCATTGCAGTCAGAATAAGGAATTTCAAAAACTAAGCTAATTTTTGTGGACTCTCTTTTTCTCACATTTTTTTGGCTCAGTAGCTCCTGTCTTGTGTTTGATCCACTTAGAAATAAAATGTTTTAAATAAAGAGACACCTCTCTTTGTGTGGTTTTAATATACAAGAGTTTCAATCATGAGAGTTTAAATAGCACCAGTCCTACAACATTGTTTATATTTCACTTTCCACAATGTTTTAACTATGAATACTTGCTTCAAGTACAAATTTTGTTGCTAGCTCTTCAATCCACAAATTAGCACATTAAAAAAAAGATTTCATCATAGTCAATGACCAATATAGCATCGCTTCTTTCAAAGTCTATCAGCCATTGGTCACTGTGCATATATTATTCAGTTCATGCACAGAAAGAAAAGCATGTAGATATGCTGCTTCTTTGTCTCTCAGTAATAATACATGTCATTTTACAACAATGCATAATTGAAAGAGAATTGGCCAACACAAATATCAAAATGCATCAAAGGATAAGAGTGGAAGTGAAATTCAAATCAAATATAAATGGAGTTACAGAAGAAATAGCTGACTGTGGGAATGCTGGCACTGCCACCATTGAGAAAATCTAGAGCCAGAGGAACTTAGCTAAGGCAAACTTACATGCATAAATAAGAAAAGTGACTATGATAAAAAAGAATGAAGATGTCCCAGAGAAAGTTTTGCTGGCAAAAATTTCACATCCAATGGGCTCTGGGAGATATTTCACAACATTGAAAACAAAAGGATTAAATGTTGTAAGCTAATTCAAACCTAGAAATGAGCATCACAATTCATGGAGACATAGAAAAGACGCTTTCTCCAAATCATAAATTATATAACTAGAAGAAGGAGAACACTGTTCAGGCTATTCTTAATACATTTTTACAAAGAAATAATACACTTTAATTTCAAAATATTTAAAACAGAGTGCACTAAATTAGTATTTTTTTTACTATTTTTTTCATTTTCCTATCCATTTAAAACTGAGTTTTTAAATTTTTGACATAAATTCTTTAAAGTCACAGAACAATCATAGTATTTCTCATTGATTATTAAGATTGCTTTGCATGGTTTCAGCTTGTGTGGTCACTTTCCTAATCCCACACTACTGTGCAATGTAAGGACTCCCTATATTTTGTTTAGCTTTTCAGTTGTCTTCAGCAGATAGTTTGATCTTAATTAAATTGTTCTGCATTACTCTGTATAACTTCCAAAGAACTTTTCCTACACGGTAATATTTAATCACCACAATAATTCTGTAAGATACAGTGGGCAGGTTTTATTAGGTTCCTTATTTTATAGATGAGGAAACAGACACCTAGAGATGATTGGCGATTCTGAGTTAAATAGTTAAGTGTGAAGCTGGGATTCAAACTCAGGTTTATTTGACACCAAAATCCTTATTTGTAGCTAATCTACAATAATGATGTTTTAGAAGTAGAACTCATCTTTCTAATTCCAGACTTTTTTTTTTTTTTTTGTACCACATAAATTATTCTCTAACATTGTTAGGATCTGCCTACTCAAAACCAATTCACTTTTCAGCCAAGATGTCCATCGACAGATGAATGGATCAAGAAGATGTGGTATATATATACAATGGAATATTATGCAGCCATCAAAAGGAATGAGATCTTGCCATTTGCAACGACGTGGATGGAACTGGAGGGTATTATGTTGAGTGAAATAAGTCAAACAGAGAAAAACATGTATCATATGATCTCACTGATATGAGGAATTCTTAATTGCAGGAAACAAACTGAGGGTTGCTGGAGTGGGGGGTGGGGTGGGAGGGATGGGGTGACTGGGTGATAGACACTGGGGAGGGTATGTGCTCTGGTAAGCGCTGTGAATTGTGCAAGACTGTTGAATCTCAGATCTCTACCTCTGAAACAAATAATGCAATATATGTTAAGAAAAAAAAAAGAAGAAGAAGGTAGCAGGAGGGGAAGAATGAAGCAGGGGAAATGGAGGGGTAGACGAACCATGAGAGACGATGGACTCTGAAAAACAAACTGAGGGTTCTAGAGGGGAGGGGGGTGGGAGGATGGGTTAGCCTGGTGGTGGGTATTGAGGAGGGCACATTCTGCATGGAGCACTGGGTGTTATGCACAAACAATGAATCATGGAACACTTCATCTAAAACTAATGATGTAATGTATGGGGATTAACATAAGAATAAAAAAAAAACCAATTCACTTTTCAAAATAGGAGATAAAGAAACCTTTCTGACTGGAACTAATTTTTATTTTTTATTTTTTATTTTTTTTAGAGAACGAGAGAGAAACAGCATGAGAGGGGAGAGGGTCAGAGGGAGAAGCAGGCTCCCCGCTGAGCCAGGAGCCCGATGTGGGACTCGATCCCAGGACCCTGGGATCATGACCTGAGCCGAAGGCAGACGCTTAACCATCTGAGCCACCCAGGCGCCCTGGAACTAATTTTTAAATGGTGAAGATAAATTATTCGGCAAATATATATTTATTAAGCCCCTATGTGGAAGGTACTCTAGGATATACAAAAAGAGAAACAGGGTGGTCCTTGTTTTCAGAGGGTTTATGATTTTACGACAGGAAAATTCAAGGCATATATTTAAATGCAAAATTACATGGTTAAAATGTTTTCAGACTTCAAAGATAGATAAAAGGAAAGTGATGCATGAAAGTGACTGAGACTATGCTGAATTTTGAAGAATGATTCAGACTGGGGTAATTAAAGAGGAAGGTCATAGTCAGTACACACACATAAAAGAGTGAAGATCAAGAACAAAAGCAGAGATGTGGCAATGAGCCCTGTCTGTGCAAGGAGAATAGCAGGCCTTGTTCTTTCTTGCTTTGTCAAAGTTTGCTGTTAGTGCTTGGGAAGTGGCTGGGAGGAAGGAATGCAAGCAATTCTATCTCCAAGACTAATTGCTTACGTTCAACTAATCAGAAGGAGACTCACCTCTGGAGACTATAATTTGTTTAGGAAGCTTCAGGAAAACCGTCTTTGAAATGGGATTTCCGGCACTTTGGCTTTACAATCACATTGGAGAATTCTCAAGAATTGCCTTTCTTCTGGGTCTTGTCAAAACATTCACAACAGAGAAGTAAACAGTTCTGTAAAGGCATTCACCAGAACATTTTAAAAGCTCTGAAATAACTCTAAAAAGTTTGACAATTAAAATAGTTTATAAACAAAATTTAATACACAACATTGTAGAAACTACTACTAATATCACATGTTATAAATGTAATAATTTTATAGCTACAGAGTAAAAGTATCCAAGCAGAAATCTATACAAAGAATTCTGAACTTTCCAGATATCTGTGCAAAATTGCTAATGTCACTGTAATTACATTTCAGGAATCAAACATGGAATTACTAGAGTTAACAGCCTAATAAAATATGAAGTTTTGTATAGTGAAATTGGAAAAAAAAGTTTGGCAGTTCTTCAAAATGTTAAACATAGAGTTATCATATATCCCAGTGATTCCACTCCTAAATATATATCCAAAAGAATTTAAAACATGTCCTACATAATTATTCATAGCAGTATTATGCATAATAGCCAAAAAAATGTAAACAACTCAAATGTCCATCACACGAAGAATAAAATGTGACATATTCTTACAATGTGATATTATTTGACACTAAAAGGAAAAGAAGTACTGGTACATATTACAACATGGATGAACATATTATGCCAAGTGAAAGAAGCCAGTTGAGAAAGACCACATATCATATGACACCATTTATATGAAATAACTAGAATAAGCAATATACATTTGCCTGTGAAACAGAAAGTAGATTTGTGGTTGCCTTGAGGTCGGGTGCTGTGGGAGAGGGATATAACTACTAGAGGGTATGGTATTTCTTTTCAGAATGATGAAAATGCTCTAAAATTAGATAATGGTAATAGTTGCACAATTCTGTAAAAATACTAAAAATCAGTACACTGTAAGTAGGTGAAATTTATGGTTTGGAAATTGTATCTTGATAGAGCTTTTTTTTAAAGAGATATGTAAGGATGTGAGGGCGATCTGGCTGTGACATCTGTCACCCCACTGATCGCCAAGGTTGATTCAGCTGATCTGGCTGACTAAGCGGGTGTCCCCTTCCTCCCTCACTGCTTCATGTGCATCCCTCCCAAAGCTGTGCGCTAGGTCGAAGAGGATGACCTTCCCCAATAGAAGAGGACCATTCTTCTGTCAAGGGTATAGGAGTAGCTGCAGAATTTAAGAAACAAGGCAGAGGATCATAGGGGAAGAGAGAAAAATATGAAACAAGACAAAACCAGACAGGGAGACAAACTGTAAGAGACTCTTAATCTTAAGAAACAAACTGAGAGTTGTTGGAGGGGAGGGGGGTGAAGGAATGGGGTAATTGGGTGATGGACATTGGGGAGGGTATGTGTTGTAGTGAGCACTGGGGGTTGTGTAATACTGATAAATCACAGATCTGTACCCCTGAAACAAATAATACATTATATGTTAATTTTAAAAAATAATAATAAAATACAATTTTAGAAATAAAAATAATAAATAATAAATTAAAAAATAAAAGACCTAGTCACCTAAAATAAACAAATGACATAAGATAATGGAGGTTAATAAGTCCTCTTTTGTTTTTACTGATCAGACCACCCTTAGAATAATGTATTTATATCTTAGCAGGTTGCTTTGAAAGAATATTGATGAAGATGACTAAATGCATTTTGAGAAGAGTGGCAAGGATGATGGAGGCACACAAAAATTTATTAATACCTGATCCTTGACTTGAGAAAAAAATGTCTTTATAAAGGAAATTATTGTGTGAAATGACAAAATTGGAATAAAGATGATAGATTAGATAAATGTGTTGCATCAATGTTAAATTTATTGAAGGTATAAAAATACTGTGATGACATAAAAGAATGTATTAGCTCCTCATAAATGTACACTGAGGTATGTAGTGGTAAGGTATGCAACCCTCCCTCAAAGAGCTCAGAAAAATATATTGTGTGCATATATATGTGTGTGTAGTGTGAAAGAAAATAACTAATAAAACAAAGAAAAATGTTAAGAATTAGTGGATTTGGATAAAGGATATGTGGGTGTTTTTTGCACTATCATTGCAAATTAAGTCTGAAATGAATATTGCTGGACTGAATCAAGGGGTCAGCTGAGCCTTGTTCCACTGGAAGCTCAAAGGAAGAATCTGTTCTTTGTCTCTCCCAGCTTCTGGTAATTTCCAGCATTCATTTTTTAATTTTTTTTAAGAGAGGAGGAAGGGGGAGGGACCGAGGAAGAGGAAGAGAGAGAATCCCAAGTAGGTTCCAAGCCCAGCATTGAGCCCAGTGTGGGTTTGATCTCTCAACCCTGAGAGCATGACCTGAGCTGAAATCAAGAGTTGGATGCCTAAGTGACTCAGCCACAAAGGCGCCTCAGCATTCATTTTAAGGTTACATTTATCTTACACAGCAAATCAAAGCTTACACAAAAACAACTGCTTTTCTAATTATACCACTTCTGACTGGTGTCCTGTCATATCTTTTGTATTCACAAAATGAGAATATGGGCGGCAATAGATGTTACTGAGAGCACTAAAGAAAATTCTCACTTTGTAACATTTGTCTAAAAAGAATTAGGACCATTATGTGAAATCTCTTTTTCATTTGGCAGCCTTTTGTGAGGTTCAGTGGCAACCTTGTCAGTTTCTTAGGAGACAGCATTCATAAATCATCATAACCAGGCACTAAAAGTATTTGAGGCAGCGACTGAGACAATTAGAACTAAATGCAGAACATACTAATGTTCATGGGAATTAGAAGAATGTAAGCTGTTGGCTTGGTTACTTTTAATTGTCTTTTGTAAATTTCATGCTTTGAGTATCCATAAGAAAAGTGATTTTCATTCTAGAGTAAATCAGGGTGGTGGGAGTAATATGCTGAATCATATGCATTTATTTGCATGTAACTGTTATAACAGAGTTAAGACTACCTTAGACAGAAACACTGTATATAAAAATATATTGAACAGAAGTAATAAGGTAGGGCAAATAGTTACTAAAAGTCAGAAAACCTGGATTCTAATAATAATCTTTCCAGTTACTAGTATTGTGACTTTGAGCAAGTCATTTCTCTCTCTATAAATTTCAGTTTCTTCATCTGTAATATGAGATTCTTTTTAATTCCAGTATCACCTTGTCCTATTAATCTAAGATAATGATTTTGTGTGTGTAAAATATCTACCAGGATTTCCTTAGTTTAATTTAAATCAGTATGTACACTGCACCAATACACTGTGGTTAAAATAACAAATTTTGAAGTGAGAGACTTAAGTTCTAGTCCCTGATCTGCCACTTTCTAGCCGTATGACTTTGGGCCAGTTAATCATCCATGTTTCAGTTACCTTATCTTTAAAATGACACTAATAATATTGACATCTCAAGTATTTTATGAGAGTTAAATAAGATAATACATACATGTGCTTTGTGCGGTGTCTAGGACATCATAGATATTCAATTAATCTTAGTTTTAAAAAGGGAAGAAGAACTTTCCTTAACTTGAACACACTCTGATCATACCTTTCTTCTGGAACCTGTTGGTACACAGGGATTTCAACTGTATTTTTTCTTAACACTTATTTGCATGCTATTTGGTAACTGCTTCTAGGTCACTTTTATGTCTTTATGTGATTTCAAGCTAGTAAAAGTGAAGAATTAAATACTTTTCCTTGATATCCCTGCATAACAACTAACAAAGTTTTGCCTGTGAAATTTATTTGGATATTTGGTCCTAAGAAAGTGTCAGACTAAAATCAGAATTCCGGGTGCTTAATCTATAGTAACCTTTTCATAGAAAGAAGCCTGTGCCATGTTTCTGAAGTACACACTTAGATCTCTGAACCATTCCTTACTAAGATTCAAAACTGGTCACAACTTCATTCAGAGTAAGGCTTTAAAATGGCTGTCTGGGGAGCTGTAAAGAATTTCAACAGGAGAAATTGAGCTCAAATTTAATTGGGGAAGATCACTCCTTGCCAATGAAAGTGATTAACTTAAGAAGTGAAAGACAGTTTCTGGATTTAATGAAATGGAGAGTTTGGGGTGGCTGGCTGGCTCAGAAGAACACATGAGTTTTGATCTTGGGGTCATGAGTTCAAGCCCCATGTTGGGTGTAGAGATTACTTAAATAAATACAAACTTTAAAAAAAGAAATAGAGATTTTATTTTACTTTGGAAATTTTATTTTAGGAAGATTTATTTACACTCTTTGAAGTAGATGGGGGTGTGTGTGTATGTGTGTGTGTGTTTGTGTGTGTGAGCGCTGGAGGATTTTTATTAAGAGAGAGTAAAACATTGTTTAGTAGTAATAGATGATCCCATAACACTTACCTAGAGGAAAAAGAAAGTCATTGCCAATATTGATGGGGATATTTTCTTCTTCAAGAAAACCATATGGTCAGATTTTTAGTCCAACTTTTTATACAGACAGCTACTTCATTTAAGATATATTGCTACCATGGCCCCTTACACTGGTAACAGCCTTTAGAGAACATAGAATGCAACTGCCTCATTTTATAGATGGAGAAACTGAGGCTTAGTAGAGAGAAGGGACTTGCTGGAGAGGTACTAAGTAACAGAGTTATGCCACAAAGATCTGTCACTCAATTTAAATTGCATTTACATATCAGATTGTGCTTTCATATTGAGGTCTAGACTTCTATATTCCCTGTTATTTTCAAACAGAATAACCAGTTTTGAAAATATTCCTTTCACTCTTCACAGATGACATCATACACTTTGTAGAAAACCCAAAGACTCCTCAAAAAAATTGCTATAACTGATACAGGAATTCAGCAAATTCACAGGACATAAAATCAATGCACAAAAGTCTGTTGCATTTCTGTACACAATGAAGCAGAAGAAAGAGAAATCAAGGAATCATTCCCATTTACAATTGCACCAAAAACCATAAGATACCTAGGAATAAACCTAACCAAAGAAGTAAAGGATCTGTACTCTAGAAACTATAAAACACTCATGAAAGAAATTGAGGAAGACACAAAGAGATGGAAAAACATCCCATGCTCATGGATTGGAAGAATAAATGTTGTTAAAATGTTTATGTTCCCCAAAGCAATCTACACATTCAATGTAATCCTTATCAAAATACCACCAGCATTGTTCACAGAGCTGGAAAAAACAATCCTAAAATGCGTATGGAACCAGAAAAGACTCTGAATAGCTAAAGTAATGTTGAACAAGAAAACCAAAAGTGGAGGCAATCACAATTCTGAACTTCAAACTGTATTACAAAGCAGTAATCATTAAGACAGTATGGGACTGGCATAAAAACAGACACATAGATCAATGGAACAGAATAGAGAACCCCAAAATGGACCCTCAACTCTATGGTCAACTAATCTTCAACAAAGCAGGAAAGAATATCCAATGGAAAAGAGATAATCTCTTCAACAAATGGTGCTGGGAAAATTGGAGAGCCATCTGCAAAAGAATGAAACTGGACCACTTTCTTATAGCATACACAAAAATAAACTCAAAACAGATGAAAGACCTAAATGTGAGAGAGGAATCCATCAAAATCCTGGAGGCGAGCACAAGCACCAACTTCTTTGACCTCAGCTACAGCAAATTCTTGCTAAACACATCTCCAAAAGCAAGGGAAACAAAACCAAAAATGAACTATTGGGACTTCATCAGGATAAAAAGCTTTTGCACAGCAAAGGAAACAGTCAACAAAACTAAAAGGCAACCTACAGAATGGGAGAAGATATTCACAAATGATATATTGGATAAAGGGCAGTATCCAAAATCCATAAAGAACTTATCAAACTGAACACCCCAAAAAAACAGCAACAATAACAAAAATCCAGTCAAGAAATGGCCAGAAGACATGGACAGACATTTCTCCAAAGAAGACCTACAAGTAGCCAACAGATACATGAAAAAACACTCAACATCACTTGGCTTCAGGGAAATACAAATCAAAACCACAATGAGATACCACCTCACACCAGTCAGAATGGCTAAAATGAATAATTCAGGAAACAGCAGATGTTGGCGAGGATGTGGAAAAAGGGGAACCCTCTTACCCTGTTGGTGGGAATGCAAACTGGTGCAGCCACTCTGCAAAACAGTATGGAAGTTCCTCAAAAAGTTCAAAATATAGCTACCCTTGATGGTCCAGTAATTGCACTACTAGGTATTTATCCAAAAGATACCATAGTGATTGAAACGGGCACGTGCACCCCAATATTTATGGCAGCAATGTCCACAAAAGCCAATATATGGAAAGAGCCCAGATATCCATGGAGAGATGAATGGATAAAGAAGATGTGGTATGTATATACAATGGAATATTACTCAGCCATCAAAAAGAATGAAATCTTGCCATTTGCACTGACATGAATGGAACTAGAGGGTAAATAAGTCAGTCAGAGAAGTATGAATACCATATGACTTCACTCATATGTGGAATTAAAGAAACAAAACAAATGAAAATAGAGGAAGGGGAGGAAGAGTAAAATAAAAACAGAGAGGGAGGCAAATCACAAGAAACTCTTAGGTATAGGAAACAAACTGAGGGTTGCTGGAGGGTAAGTGGGGAATGGGGTAATTGGTGATGGACATTAAGGAGGGCACTTGATATAATGAGCACTGGGTGTTATATCCAACTGATGAATCACTAAATTCTACCGCTGAAACTAATAATACACTATATGTTAACTAAATTGAATTTAAATTATTTTTTTTTTTTTAAAAAAGAAAGAAAATATTCCATTGCATTTGTATCTACAGCCATTTTACCAGCTGGTTGTGACACTAAGTTCTCATTTTATACAACATAATCAACAAGTATGAGTCAGCTTCACTTCCAAATTTATGTGACAGCTCATGTGAAGAAGAATCAGATGAGAAAAATAAAGATAAAACTTTTCCATTCTTCCCTCATAAGGAAAAAACCCTGCTTTAATTTCAGCTTCTGTCACTTTAAATGACTCATTTCAGTAGCTTTAGGAATAAAGAGCAATCATAATATGACTAAATTACCATGTCAGCACTAAGGAGGGCTGTAATTGATGGTTTACTTTAACATCTTGCTACTCAAAGTGTTATCTGAGGTGCAGCAGTGTTAGCATCAGCTGGGAATTTGTTAGAAATGCAGAATTCCCGGTTCAGCCCCAGGCCCATTAAATTAGAATTTGTACTTTAGAAGACCTTCCCCGGAATATTTATTTTTTTCCCCAGAATATTTTAAAAAGTGCGGAGTTTAGGTCAGTTTACTCTACATACAATTCAGATGACAAATCAAAAAGCAAAATCTTTAGGAAAGAGACAAAAAAATTGTATGTATTTAGGTATTCCAAAAGTCTGTGTTTGTTTTCTGTTGCTGCTGTAACAAATCGCCACAAAATTAGTGGCTTAAAAAACATAAATTTATTACCTTACAGCTTTGGAGGTCATAAATCTAAAATGTGTTTGCAGGGATTTTATATATATATATATATATATATATATATATATATATATATATATAAAGGCTCTAGGGGAGAATGTTTCTTTTATTTTTCCAGCCTCTAGCGGCCACTTACTTTACTTGTCTTGTGGACCCTTCCTCTGTCTTTAAAAGCCATAATCACAACAACTTATTTACTGTGCTCCTCGCTTCCTTCTGAGCACTCATCAACAGCATCTTTAATGTCCATATTTCTATCAACAATGTTTATGACTAAATATGTATTCTCTAAGATGATATAGATTACCCTCTATCACGTTCTTCCTTTCTTTCTGAACCTTTCCAACATAGTCTTTAGCAGCTATATTTATACTAACAGTGTATTCAAAGAAATCTAGGCTTTTTAAAACTTGCTACTCAAAAAATTTTCAGCCTCTATCCATTACTCAATTCAAAAACCACTTCCACATTTTTAAGTATTTATCACAGCAAATAAAAATGACCTCTGACATTCACAATTGTCATGAGAACATCATGAACTTCCAAATAAATAATTTTTATTGTTAGCATATTGTTTTTCTGATAAAATATAGTAAGTTAGTCATTTTGGATCACAATAACAAATACCTGATAAACATTTGAGGTTTTTGAATTTAAATGCAACAGAAATCACATGGTTTCAAGAGGCAGAGAACTTTGTTTTCTGTCCCTAGACATACAGATCTTAGTTTCCCATTTTTTAAAATACATTTATCTACTTTTTGGGATTGCTATAATGATTTGGTGACTTAATCAATGTAGAAATATTGCAAAACACACCACAATTAGAAAATAGTTCTATTTTGGTGAGATAGTATCAGAAGATTTAGACCAATAAATTAAATGTAAAGTGCTATTTTGTACTTAAAGGGCAGCCAAAGTATTGGATTGAGAGTTTTAAAAACCAACATTTCAATTTCAAATTGTTTTGCTTAGTTTTCTTGTCATTTAACATCTTAGTCATTATTTGCATAAATATAAAAGCAATTCCTACCAAATTTCTGGATTAAAAATACATCTCAATAGTCATCAATTGTGTGGTAATGTATTAAAAAAAACAATGCTAGATTAGAAATAAGGTACTTAGTATCTAGCTGTAGCTCTGTTGCTAATTTGAATGTGTGTGTGTGTGTGTGTGTTCATGTCTTCAAAGGCATGCTGATTTATAGGGAGAAAGTAAGAGTCTCAATGAAGCCAACTGATCTGAAGACACCTGAAGTAGAAATAAGCTAGAAACATGGGGTTAGTCAAGAATCAAATCACAATAAAGCCAAGATCTAATATATTTTGTTTCTATTTAAGGATTTGTTATTTTTTCGCAGCTAGAAAATCCAATATTAGAAAGAAACTTGTAAGTCCACTCATTTTTTTAATAACTCTTTTTAATTGCTTACTATGTTCCAAGAAGCACCAAAAAGAAAGACCATAGACCAAATTCTTCTGATACCTACTGATAGCTCCAGATGACTTTGATTTATACTTTCTTCACAAGCAGTTTTCCTGCTCCCAGAATTGTTGCAATGGTTGTGGGCTGTCTCTAATAGCTAATTATCTGTGTAGTCCTTGAGTGCATCATTTACCTCCCCAGTTCTCAATTTCCTTATTGGTAAGATTAAGATATTGAATGAAATAATCTCCAAGGTCCCTTTCAGACCACATATTTTGTGATTCTATTTTTGTAAATTCTCAATCTATAAGCTTCTTCAAACTGCCAGGAAAGATATATGGATAGCTATAAAATCATTTAAAATAGGAAGGATGGGCATTATGAAAGGAAAAATAGGCTAAGGAAATTGGCTTTCTCCTTTGTATACAGCAACAAGTGATATTCTCAGATTGAAATTGCTATTTTTTCATGTTATGAAATATAAGAAAGTTCCATACAAAATACTGGTTGAGAAATAGCACATGAAATGTTGCAATAAAATGGAACTGAATCTATTTTTAAAAACAAAGTTTGTTTTGTTATTGAGGCTTTTTCATGGCAGTGAGATGGTACCTATAATTTCTTAGCACATTTTGCTGTCCACATCAATATGTAAATATCTGTGTTCAAGCAAGTTGAGTGCAAATTGTTGTGACATATGAGTAAACATCTAATCACATGTTGGCTATTGATTAGCTTCATTCATTCATAGTCTTTTATATGAAACAAAGAAGGCTTTACCTACTGATTTGCCTCCAAGCCCATACCTTGTTTGGCTATAAAGCTATTGTTTTTCATAGTATTAGAAGCCCTAACCTCAGCAGTCAGACAACAAAAAGAAGTAAAAAGCATCCAAATTGGCAAGGAAGAAGCCAAACTTTCACTATTTGCAGATGTCATGATACTCTATGTAGAAAACCCAAAAGACTCCACCAAAAAATTGCTAGCATTGATATACTAATTCAGTTAAGTCACAAGATACAAAATCAATGTAGGGAAATCTGATGCATTTCTATAAACCAATAATGAAGGAGCAGAAAGAGATATCAAAGAATCAATCCCATTTACAATTGCACCAAAACCCCTAAGATACCTAGGAATAAACCCAACCAAAAAGGTAAAAGATCTGCACTCTGAAAACTATGAACCACCGTTGAAAGAAATTGAAGATGACACACACACACAAAAATGGAAAGCCATTCAATGCTCATGGATTGGAAGAAAAAAATATTGTTAAAATGTCTATGCTACCCAAAGCAATTTAGACATTGTATGCAATCTCTATCAAAATACCACCAGCATTATTCACAGAGCTGGAAGAAACAATCCTAAAATTTGTATGGAACCACAAAATACCCTGAATAGCCAAAGCAATCTTGAAAAAGAAAAGCAAAGCTATAGGCATCAAAATTTCAGACTTCAAGTTATATTACAAAGCTGTAGTGATCAAGACAGTATGGTACTGGAACAAAAACAGACACATAGATCAATGGAACAGAAGACAAAACCCAGAAATGAACCCACAACTGTATGGGCGATTAATCTTCAACAAAGCAGGAAAGAATATCCGGTGGGAAAAAAGACAGTCTCTTCAACAAATGGTGTTGAGAAAACTGGATAGTAACATGCAAAAGAAGGCAACTGGACCATTTTCTTACACAAAAATAAATTCAAAATGGATGAAAGACTTAAATGTGAGACAGCAAACCATCAAAATCCTAGAGAACACAGGCAGAAACCTCTATGACATCAGCCTTAGCAGCTTCTTACTAGATAAATCTCCTGAGGCTAAGGAAACTATGGGAACTTCGTCAAGATAAAAAGCCTCTGTACAGTGAAGGGAACAATCAACAAAACTAAAAGGCAACCTTCAGAATAGAATTGCAAATGACATATCTGATAAAGGGTTAGTATCCAAAATGTATAAAGAATGTATAAAACCCAACACCCAAAAAACCAAATAATCCAGTTAAAAAAAGTGCAGAAGACATTAATAGGCATTTTTTCAAAGAAGACATCCAGATGTCTAACAGACACATGAAAAGATGCTCAACATCGCTCATCTTGGAAATAACAAATCAAAACTACAATTAGATATCACCTCACACCTGTCAGAATGGCTAAAATTAACAACACAGGAAACAACAGGTTATGGTGAGGATGTGGAGAAAAGGGAACCCTCTTAAACTGTCGGTGGGAATGCAAACTGGTGCAGCCACTCTGAAAAGCAGTATGGAGTTTCCTCAGAAACTAAAAAACAGAACTAACTTGAGATCCAGCAATTGCACTACTAGGTATTTACCCAATGGATATAAAAACACTGATTTGAAGGGATACATGCACTCCGTTGTTTATAGCAGCATTATCAATTCTGGAAAGAGCCTAAATGTCCATCAACTGATGAATGGATAAAAAAAAGGTGATATATATATATATATATATATATATATATATATATATATACACACACACACACATACAATGGAATATTACTCAACCATAAAAGAATGAAAGCTTGCCATTTACAATGACATGGATGGAGCTAGAGACTATTATGCTAAGTGAAGAAGTCAGTCAGATAAAGACAAATACCATATGATTTCACTCATATGTGGAGTTTAAGAAAGAAAACAGATGAACATAGGGGAAAAAGAGAGGCAAACCATAAAACAGGCTGGTAAATATAGAGAACAAACTGAGGATTGCTGCAGGGGAAGTGGAGGAGGTAGGGGTTAAATGGTTCATGGGTATTAAGAAGGCCAGTTGTTGTGATGAGCACTGGGTATTGTATGTAAGTGATGAATCACTAAATCCTACACCTGAAACTAATATTAAACTGTATGTTAACTACCGAATTTAAATAAAAACTTGAAATTACAAAAATAAAAGATATTCTTTTTGTGCAACTATTCTCACCTGATCCTTCTACTTCAGGTCTTTGCTGATTTTGCTAGAATATACCTGAAAATTTTCTTTGCTGACATTCATTCTAATTGGAGAGGTATCAGTAGCAGGGCTAGTTTTAAGTTTAAGAAATTGAAAAAAAATACTAAAGAGTTCCATATTCTACCCTCTCCCCACCCCTATCTTCACCTTCCCCCTGGCTTTGGCATGTTCTTCACTTTCTTTGCTATGCCTTTCATTTTCTTGCTGTTGTCACTTTGTTTTAGAAATATTGCAAATGTTGGAGAAATATCAACATACTTTATTTTTATGCCAGGTGACTGCCATGTTATATATGCTGCATTGTGTCTTTTTAAAATTTGATTTAAATTCAAGTTAGTTAAAATATAGTGTATTATTAGTTTCAGGGGTAGAATTTAGTGATTCATCAGTTGCATATAACACCCAGTACTCCTTACATCAAGTGCTCTCCTTAATACTCATCACCCAATTACCCCACCCCTCACCCATCTCCCCTTAGCAGCCCTCAATTTGTTCCCTATAGTTAATAGTCTCTTATGATTTGCCTCCCTCTCTGTTTTTATCTTATTTTATTTTGAAATTTTTTTTAAATTTTTTTTATTCTTATGTTAATCCCCATACATTACATCATTAGTTTTAGATGAAGTGTTCCATGATTCATTGTTTGTGCATAACACCCAGTGCTCCATGCAGAATGTGCCCTCCTCAATACCCACCACCAGGCTAACCCATCCTCCCACCCCCCTCCCCTTTAGAACCCTCAGTTTGTTTTTCAGAGTCCATCGTCTCTCATGGTTCGTCTACGCCTCCGATTTCCCCCGCTTCATTCTTCCCCTCCCGCTACCTTCTTCTTCTTCTTTTTTTTTTTTTCCTTAACATATATTGCATTATTTGTTTCAGAGGTAGAGATCTGAGATTCAACAGTCTTGCACAATTCACAGCGCTTACCAGAGCACATACCCTCCCCAGTGTCTATCACCCAGTCACCCCATCCCCCCCCCCCCCCCCCCCCACTCCAGCAACCCTGTTTGTTTCCTGCAATTAAGAATTCCTCATATCAGTGAGATCATATGATACATGTCTTTCTCTGTTTGACTTATTTCACTCAACATAATACCCTCCAGTTCCATCCACGTCGTTGCAAATGGCAAGATCTCATTCCTTTTGATGGCTGCATAATATTCCATTGTATATATATACCACTTCTTCTTTATCCATTCATCTGTCGATGGACATCTTGGCTCTTTCCACAGTTTGGCTATTGTGGACATTGCTGCTATAAACATCGGGGTGCACGTACCCCTTCGGATCCCTACTTTTGTATCTTTGGGGTAAATACCCAGTAGTGCA